>NC_083761.1:65206009-65498509 GCF_963514075.1 Conger conger | reverse complement strand
GAGGCTGGGAGAGGGGATCTCAGGGGCCACACTACCTGACACTGCCCACATTCAGCACCATGGAGGGTGGGAGAGGGGATCTCAGGGGCCACACTACCTGACACTGCCCACATTCAGCACCATGGAGGGTGGGAGAGGGGATTACAGGGGCCCCACTACCTGACACTGCCCACATTCAGCACCACTGAGGCTGGGAGAGGGGATCTCAGGGGCCCCACTACCTGACACTGCCTAAATTCAGCACCACTGAGGCTGGGAGCTTGGCTTACAGGGGCCCCACTACCTGACACTGCCCACATTCAGCACCCCTGAGGCTGGGAGAGGGGATCTCAGGGGCCACACTACCTGACACTGCCCACATTCAGCACCATGGAGGGTGGGAGAGGGGATCTCAGGGGCCCCACTACCTGACACTGCCTACAATCAGCACCACTGAGGCTGGGAGCTTGGCTTACAGGGGCCCCACTACCTGACACTGCCCACATTCAGCACCACTGAGGCTGGTAGAGTGGATCTCAGGGGCCCCACTACCTGACACTGCCCGCATTCAGCACCACTGAGGCTGGGAGCTTGGCTCACAGGGGCCCCACTACCTGACAAACTGCAAACCCAGGCTGGGCTGGGCTGCCATTCAGAGCCACTGATACAGAAAGGGTCCTCGAGACCTTTCCTCCAAATGCCCCGCACGGTTTTGTTGCAATTAATTTGCCAGCCATCACCCACCGCTAATAAATGAAGTCCAAGTGAAAAGAGCACAGCTGCCCCAGTCCAGCAGCTGAGCGAATCAATATTTATTCCTCCTTCCCCCAGAAAATTTAGGCTCGAATTATAAATATATTTCCTGAACATTTCTGGCATTCGGGGAATTGAGGAAAAAATTGAAAGGGAAAAATGAAAAGAAAGAGTCAGGGAGGCACGAAAAAACAAACAGCAGCGTACAGTGGTGTTGCAAACAACTGTTACCCATAATTGGATTCTACCATTTTAACTACCTTTAGTCTAAAAAGGTTTGCCATAAGCCAGGTTTTGTTTTATTGAAGCTGACTTAGATAGATGGTCTGCTTTAAATAGAAGTGTTCCTCACGGCTGTGAGTAAACAAGGCTAACAGTCATGAGGCCTGTGACTGCATTGAGTCCCACCGGACCTGCATACACACACACACACACACACACACACTCACACTCGCACTCGCACTCACACACACACGCACACGCACACGCATGCATACACACAGACACACACATACACATACATACACAAGCACACACATGCTCGCACTCACACACCCACACATACACACACACATGCACGCACATGCATGCATACACACAGACACACATACACATACACACGCACACACACATACACACATGCAGGCATGCACACACACACACACACACACACACACTCACACACACGTGAGCACGCATACACACACACACAAAACCCATTTTACCTCAAATACACATGCTCATATATACAAATACAGGCATTCAAACACACACACAGGCAGTCAAACACACACACACACACACACACAGATACCCATATCGATGGGATAATACTCCAGATAATAGTTCTTCATCTTCATTAACAATGTTCATTTTCTCTTCCTCTGGTTTGTTCTGTGGTTTCACAATTTGATTTATTCTTTTCCTATCACGAAAGCAAGCCTTGTTTCTAAGACTGAACACTTAAATGAGGCGATAGATAAGGTAATGAAATACCAGGCCTCCATCGGCAGAAAACGCCTGTCAACAAAAACATAGAGCAGGCCAGTCTTCTGAAGGAACCACAGACTGTAGAAAAATATGGTGCCTGTTAGGTCACCTACTGACTATCCATGGGCTTGTGAAAAGCGTTTTGGAGCCCAGGAAGTCAAGTTCACAGACGCCGCCATATTGTACATTTGGAGCCTGAGTCTGCAGTAGGGAAGAAGAGTGCGGCTCCTCCACTAAGCGTGTGAGAGAGAGTGACGTAATCAGTCCCTGATTCATCCACAGATAATTACTGTATTTTACGAATAACACAATAACTAAAATTGGCTCATGGAGAGGCATTAGATGAAGGAAAAATACAGATTGCGACTATAATTTCTTGTGCGAAACAATTATTGACTTACCGTAATTTTACTTTACATTGAAAAAGGGGTCTGAATGACCTATACTAGAGCCAACCACAGTAGCGCCAGTGGGCACCGTCTCTCATGGTCTCTCAGCGTGACCGGGAAATGAGCTTCAAAAAAGAAGCTTGGTTTTGGCCGCTTGCTTGAAAGGAAGCCATGCATGAGGAAAGGTAGAGTGATGTCATAATCAGTCTAAACAGCTACAGTAACCCCCGGAGGACAAACAGAGCAGGAGACTTCATGAATGACTGCTTTTGTTTGAGCTGGGGGGAGAAAGGGCAGGATGTACAAACACACACACACGCGGTAAAAAGGGAAACCCTGAAGGTGAGACGCCCCATGAGCGGCTGTGGACTATGGTGATCACAGAGCCTGTTTGCTATGGGCTTTAGGCAGGCGTCTGGACACACAACAGCTCCCCCTGCTGTTTACACAAACGGCCGCGGCGCTTAGCGTCGTGCACGCGGGGGAGTGCTGTTAGCCCAGTCCTGGCCCCAAATATGCCATCGGACGGCCCGCACATACAGACAAAGGCGCGTTGGGCAAACGGAGTGGAGGGTGTTTGTTTGGCAGGTAAGTGCTCTCCCGAACCGCTCACAAAGCCTTTTGAGCCCGCGGCAAATATTTACGCTCATTTGAGGAAGTAATCCAACCCAGCTTTCAGAGCAATCACTCCCTTTCTCTCTCTCCCTCCATCCCAATTGTTTTCCCTTTTCCAGGCATTCCCCCCTCCGCAGTCCTCATCCCAAATGAGTTCCCCATTGATTTGAATTATTCAAACAACTTGGCAAGAGGGCGGAGGAGGAGGGAGACAGAAAAACCATGGCAATCTTTCGAGGCATTTTTTTGTGCCTGGACTTAATTACCACAGAATCGAAAAAACCTTGGAAGGCGTCAGTAAAACTTGTTGGTAATTCCTTCATAATTATTCCCGACACGTTCCACAGTTATTAACATTAAACCCTTAATCAGCGGGAATTAATTATTAACCAAACACTAAGCTTAAAGTGTGACCCAAATTTGATAATGCGTGAGATGACTCTCAGCCCTTTCCGCTCCTCGGGGATACAGCCAGCGCTGCTTGTGGTTTGAACTTGGATGATATCCATCAGTCAGTTGTGACATTGAGCCTATCTTCAACTTCCTGAGAACTCTCACATCTATACGTCTATCAAAGAGCAGGGCTATTCCACAGAGACGGCAACAGCCTGCCAAGGTTGCCTCGCTGCAGACTAGAACCTGGTCAAAATACAGACGAGATTAAAGCGGCCGACGAGAGAACCCCTTCGGTTGATTTCACGGCATCGTAAAGCGCGTGTATGATTGGACCAAAAAAAAAAAAAAAGGCTTGGCACCGTCTCCAAGTCCACAACAGTGATGCGAGATAAGAAAGAATTGAGAGCAGAGGAAGTGAAAATGTGGAGAAGGAGCAGTGCAGCTTGCTGTAAACAGATCCAGCCCGGCTGTGATGATGGCCGTGATGAATGTGGCGTTTTGATAGAGAAGAACTACAATTAGCCATTAAAGTGCTCAGGAGGAAGTGGAGCTGCGGCTTTAAAAATGAAAAATAGGAAGGACGGCCCGCACTATCTCCTAATAACCCCGCCGCACCACGCACACCACGTCGCTGCTTCAAATGTGACAATTTTTAAAGGGGATTTATTTTGTGGCGTGAATTACCAAGTATAATTAAAACCTTAATCTCTTTTTTCCCCTCAACAAAACAATTTTGTACTAACCCAGAGAAGCAATCCAAAATTAATTTACCGCACCACTGATTAGTATTAATGCTTTGCCAATTTTTCTTTTACATCGAGCGTCGATGAAATGATAGTCCTGTTGTAACATGTGATATTCATGTGTAATTAACACAAGCTCAACAATACACAGCAGCCGTGCGCTGTCTTAATAGCCCCGCCCTGGGGAGGGTGAGGCGGGAGCGGGGGGGGGGGGGGGGGGGGTCCTCTTTTGTTTGCATGTCTGAATTTCACATGAACCCCTGAGCCACGGTCCCAGGCAGAAAGAAACAGACATCGAGGGGGCGACGCTACACAGGTTCACAGACCCCCCTCGCGGCCCCTCGGAGCACGCTAACGCCCGTGTTCCGAGTTCACGTCGCGGCTCGAGAAAACTCCCTGTTTATGCGACGTCTCCAACCCCCGGCTGCACCGCATCTGTGAAAACACCTAAGAGGAGCGCACGCCAGGCTGAAGCGGCTACACGCTGAGCAAATAGAACGGAGAAGTAACGGAGATAATCGAGTCTCACTTCGCGCTCACACAATAGCTCCTGCTAGCATTAGCTTCTTGCCAGGAGGGATAAACAGAAATAGCGGGAGACTCGCGGGAAGCTCGGCGTACGCGGCTCACGCGGCCGTTTCGCGGTAATACCCGCTTCTGACGAGCGACTGCCGCGCTCAGCACCCGCAGTCGTGTGCCGGGCGTGTCGGTGGACATACGCAAGCCCGTTTCCAAGCGAAGGCCAAGTTCACCGTGCCAAGTTAATAGCCATATCTCCACACACCTGTCATCCATTAGCTGGACTGATTGGGCTGGCTAATGCCAGTAACGGAAAAGATGGCTAATATAGTGAGGGCTAGTTAATCTGGTTTATTATAGGGAATTAAATGATGGGGCCATTTCCTTGCAGTCAGCCTGTGTAGCCTTGTGCGCTGAAATGGAGGGGAGAGAAAGAGCGCCAGCCAAGTGAAACCGGTTAATCTGGTGTGGCTAATGCCATTAGCTGAAGGCTGTTCGCTGAAGTGCCGGCTGTCTCGTTAGAGCATGGCCGTCAGTAATAACTCAAGGTGAGTTCCTCCATAGTAAACTGGAAGGGCCTGGCCTTGGCTGAAGGTGCCTCCATTTGTTTTTCCGGGGCTTAAAGGAGGGAGAAAGGCTTCTTAAATACATCATGCTGTATAGCTCTGCTATAGAAACGGACACTTACCTCTCAAAAATGTCTTTCAGTTTCTCCGGCCATAGAGAAGTGGAGGGTTTGCACCCTCCCCACACACACACACACACATACACATACACACACACACACACACACACACACACTACACCTCTGAATGCGCTGGTGTTTGGACCTGGTTCACTGGTGTATCAGGTCATTCTGGACACAACATAATGGGAGGTGATGACAAAGTGGAGGGGCACGGGATCAATGCTTTGAAGAACAGAGAGTTGTTTGTTACCGTTTGCACATCCTCATTTTTTTAGGGCTGGCGGATCGATGGCGTATTTGTTTTGTTTAGGTAAATGATCGCCGTGGAGACAGACAGGTATACTCTGTCTTGCGTCTCCAAGGGGACCGAAGACAAATGGATATCAAAGCACCATCCTCCCTCGCACTCCCTGCAGCTCCTTGGCTCAACCTACATTGACTTTCCAAGGGTGAGCTGCAAATTCAACAAAGCACTGTGCAACCTGGCCGGAGTCCATTTCGGCTCCTGTCCTCGCCCATACCTCAAAACAAGCATCTGACAAAGGGAGGAAAATTTGTTGGAAAAAAAAAGAAAACGTAAACATAATAATGTGCCAATGTAGCTCTTTTTATCTTTGGAGGGATATGGTAGCAGAATCCACCACAGTGAGGTGCTATTGCTTCTTAAATATCTACAGTATCACAGCTGTATGAACAGCACTACCCCTAAAGAACCACAGAGTCTGGTTGAAGAAAGAAATATTTATTAATAATCATAATAATCATAATAATAATGGTAATAATAATAATATAATGATATAATAAATAGTACTGTTTGTCTGAAGCACATTAGAAGCATACATAAAGAGAAAACAAATACAAAGTTAGAGTACAGAGCTAGAACAGCAGAAGTTTAATTTTCATTTTTCAATATAGCTCTTTATTTTCATATTTTTTTTTACTTATATTTAACTGTAACAGTTGCAAAAAAAGATAAAGAAAAACATAGAAACATTTTGTTGTTTGCGCAGAGACAGTAAAGCACATGAAGAGGAGGTTCTGGTATATAGTACAAGAGTTTGGAGAGGAGACAGAGAAAGGGGGGCTATGTACATCTGGAATACAAAACAGGAACCTGGGCTGGAAGCACACGTTAACTGAATGGGAGGTTAGTCTTTCACCAGGACAGCCTTCTCACATGCCACTCAAACCTTTGTGCTCAAGGGAACTGCCATTGGGTGGGTGGGGGCTCGGGGGCGGGGACTGGGGGTCAGGGAAGCCTAAATGGACACTGCGAGCAGAATGGTTCACTTTTCCTTTTTTCTGTTTTTTTTTTTTCTACATCGTACATGGGCTGGAAGCATGGACAGGACACACGGTCTTAAGACAAAATCTGTCTCTGTGGAAAACAAAAAACAACACACACGCACGCACGCACGCACACGCACAGAGGGTTTGGACCTCTGTAAACTGACATCTGTTTTTAGTTTTAATTCTCAGTTCTGTTAAGTGCAGCAGTGGCCACATGGTCCATTGTCCCTGAATCTTTAGAATGAGATGACCGAAGCTTGTGAGGAAAGGGCTTCCCTTTCAGTGCTTGGACACATCCACACTTCAAAACAGACATGCTAGGAGCCAAAGGGCCTTCGGAGAAAGAAACGCCTGTATAGTTTTCTTTCCCAGGATAAAGACTAACAATCAATGAGTTGTGGATTGCCAGGTGTTATATAAAAACAGTAAATGAAATGTCCAGAGAGCAAGAACGCAGCATCAAGAAGCAGTGTCTTTTTTCGTTGTTTTAATTCATGGAAGGTAGAGTATTATTTTTGCCAATGAGTACACCTGAGTCCTAAGCAGCGTGTGATATTCCGAAGCTTCATGACCTCTGCAACCACTTGTCTGTTATCTATAATGATTTTGATGACTTTCCTTTCGTTGGACCAAGACGCAGGTTCACGTGAATGCGATGAGTTATCCTGCATCGCAACTACAAACCCGTCAGGTTTTTCACTTTATCGCAAAAGAGTGAACCTACTGCTTTTGCCCCGAGAAAGAAAATCCACACATTTGAAATGTATTTTTTAAACTACCATCCAGAACACAATGTTCCTCTTGTTCATTTTATCCTCCTTGAGATGCCTGCACAAGCCATTCTTACTGATTAAATAAAGATTGCATGTATTTTCTCCTGTTTCTGCAGGGCAGGAGAAGTTCTCATTCTCTGTCTGGTGTACTCACAATCTGTTTAAGAACAGTCGACTGGATTCCCAGAGTTTCACCATCGCACACCACTGTTTCCTCCTCAAAGACACACAGGCTCAGCATCATGGCATAGGTAAGTTATAGCATGTACATACATTTACAGAGTATTGTTTTAAAAAATAAGAACATTTACATAAGAAGTCCAATAGTCTAAATTACATTCAATAGCTGAACCAAAGGAACAAACAAACAAACGAACAGAAAAACGCCACACAAGTAAAAATCCCTCCAAACGTTTACAGTGAATTAAGTCCTGCTGACAATTACATTTTTCATTACCTCCACCAGAACTATTAAGGTAAAAGTATTCTTGAGGGGTTGCAAATCACATATATATATGTATATATAAATATTTTTCTTACTTGTAATACAATAATACAACATTAGTAAATGGCTACAATTGACTTTCGACCATGCTCGGAAGCATGTTATTAGTACAACGTTTAGATATATAAGGATGTCACTAAAGTAGAGTTCCATATAAATAGAAAGGTAATAGACTTTAATAAAACTTTGTTTGCAACCCTTTGACTAAACTGGTGCCCATCTTACTTCATCTTCCCCCTCAAGCAGGCAAAAGGTCCATTTCTAAGATGGATGGCAGAATTTCTGTGACAATCCCAAGCAGACAGCTCCAATTTTCTTCATTTGTAGCCCCCTGACACGATGTACGAAAGTGGTTTACTACACGGCACGGCCACCTTAACAATGACACCACAACATAACGTTTTGGTAGCATTGGGCTTGAGCTACGCTACCTGACATAGCTAACTCTGTAATGCATATCCCACCCGTGGAGGCCTTCTGATACTGTGCTAGCAGAACGAGGGGAGGAAAACATGACCTCACGCGGTCTTCTCTGGTTTTAATAGTTACCTACTGTATGTGAATGTGGAGTGTTGGGTTTCCCGGAGGCTGCTATGTAGGAACTAAATGCGTGTGATGAACTTCGTCTCCGGGAATATATTGTTCGACAGGTAGGCCCGAACCCTGGACAGAGGGAAAGGGGCAGGGGGCCGTCTGCGGTTCCGCACCCTTCTCTAAGGACTGTGAGCTCTGGCAGACTTATCTCTTATTCCTGGGCCACCACTTACGCTCTCTCTTTGCACTGCCAGTGCTGGAGCACTCCTCCGACTGTGGAGAAGGGACAACATAGATTTCCACCTCCAAGCTGGGCTCATGTGTTATTTATACTGTCTGGGTCTATGCTATAGTACAGCTTCTCCTGAGTCTCACTGGTCTGTGCCGCATTCACTCTCTTTCCCCTTTTTTTTTGGTCTCACAAGTGCACCGAACAAACATCCTGGCTCTCAGATGTTAGATCAAGGTAGTGTGGGATGATGCTCCAGTACAGAGCTGCCACACCACCAGTACTCCTAAGTCTCAGTGGTTTTGTCTGTCTGGCCACTTGTCTGTCAGGGCTGCTTTCTACAGGAAGTGTGCTTCCCTTTCGCGCTGAATAAGAGAGAGTGGATTTAGCTCAGGTGGGTGAGCCCGCTCTGAGACTAGCACAAAGCCTCCGCCTCTGTGCTGTTCTGCACTGCTACACCTCTGCCAGAGAGCAGCTGCATAACCTGATCCCTTACATCTATTACTGGAAGTCTGGGCTACTGCCTACAGGAAGTTACCTATTACAGGACCAACCAGGAGCTGAGCTGGGCTGGAGTACAAGCGGACCGGGCCTGTAGTACAGTCTACAGGTGCGCCTCTGATGTCGGCCTCTGACACTGCCCGAACAGAAGCCTGTAAAAACGGCCCACAGGAAGCTGACTTGCAATAGGAGCAATTAGGAAGTACATCTGCGACTCTACCTAAGGGCATAGGTTTATCTGCGGCGCTGCCAGTGATATATAAACAGGGGGAGGAGGAAGGTGACCGTGCACTTCGGCCACAGGAAGCGGTTGACTTGCGACCGGGGCCAACAGGAAGCCGAGCGCGGCACCGCGGGATGTTACACTGCGTGAGGTGCGGGGCCGCGTCTGGCTGCTGACAGCGCGCTCCCCCCCACCTCCCCCTGCACCTCCCCTCAGGCACTCAGAGGACAGGGTGGTGTGCAGCGTAAAGGAGACCAGGACGTGCCCCCCGCTCCCCTTTACAGCTCCCCCCACTTCTGCGTCGTCTTTTTATTTTTAATTCCCTTTTTTTTAAAACATATTTATACATATATATTATATACACTTTTCTCTACTTTTTTTTTTTTTTTTGGAAATCATAAACTTAAAAAAGTTTAGAAAAATAAAAAGTTTTATGATGACTGACCACACTTCAGCTCGTCTCGTCTTCCACCCCAGCACGGCTGTCGGAGGGGGAAGCCCCCTCCCCCCGCTCCTGGCTCGCGTTGACGTAGTCGCCATGGCACAGTTCTGCGTGCGCTCAGTCCGCCCCCCTGTCAGCCTCGGTAGAAGGATTCCTTTGTTTATTTTGTGTTTTTTCTTTTTTTTAAATTGTTGTTTTTGTTTTTGTCGGTTTTCGTTGGTGTTTTCAAAGCTTTTTTTCCCCCTTTCATCCTTGTTGTTTCCCGTTCCTTTCCATTGATGTCCTTCGTTACTCGATACTGTATTCTTTGTTTTTATTTACTAAAAATAGAAAAAATAGGCATGTGTTTGTAAAGGAGAGTCCTGGCATTACGTCACTGTTACACTGAAAGTTAGCACATAAATGGAAACAAGCTCAAACCGGTGCATTAAACCATGCAAAAGGGTGACAATTATGCCCAAAACTGCATTAGGGCACTACATCTCTACAGTGTGTTTTGAACAGAAAGCTAAGAATGCAGAAGTAGACACAAATATGATGAACCGAAGAGACTTCCCAGAGGAAAAAGGATCCAGGTGCAGATTACAGGGGAGGAAAAGAAACAGTTTTTGAGCACATCTGGATACGGTATGCTAAAAAAACCGCCTGCTTGTCTTTTTGACACAGGAGAGACAGGTTATGATTATCAATGGGAGCGCCAGGGTTTAAGACAAATCTAGTCTCGGCTGACTGAGAGAGATCCTGCATGCTGAAGAGACGCAAAATGGACACACAGGCTTCATTTTGAGGAGCGGTGTCCTGGGGCCCTCGTCGTGACAGAACCTCCCTAATTCACAGAGATGTGCTGCACTGTATGGATCTTCAGAAGAAAATAAAGCAAGACTTTAATTTTAACATCACTTTGTAGTTCCCCACACCGCCCTGGAGAAATAAACAGATGTGCTGCGGCATACTAATGGCGACCCAATAATGCGGCTCTCTCGACTGCGTACAGTACAGCCCGCTCCCCGCCTTCACAGGGGATTCTGACTAAAAAAATGTTTTTTTTTGCTTGACAAACAAATACAGAAATAGCCCCTCAAAGGTACAAGGGGCTGAGCAAACGGAACACGGCGATGTACCGGCCGCACATGCTCAGTGAGGAGCTAGGAGCGGCCGGGGAGAGAGGAGAGAGCGTTCGCCAGAACTGCAGTGACAAACATATTAATCACCCCGGGCAAATAACTCCGGGAGAAGTTAATAGATTGAGAAGGCCTCTGTCGTGGCCCCAACCGCTTCCTCCTCTTTCACCACCTGCTAGAATGTTCCGCCCATACCTCAGCGCCTCGCTCGCCTTCTCAGGGAGTCGCCCAGAGATTACTCACCACGGTAAGATTTTCCCCTTCATTTTCCGAAAAATACATATAAAATAGCTTGCTTTACCTTCCTTTGAATAATAGGAATAAAAAATGTGAGACATTTGTCAAAAGAACAGACAAGCCTGATGCGAAGCCATTCTTTAAAGACAGAAAGTATATTAAATTGTGATGATAAACACTGAAATGTCATTCTCTGCTTTACTGTGTATCCACGCTCAAAACAACAGCGGTTCCTTAGATATGTCACGTACACCAACATGAAACTAATCTAAATATTTTAAGGCTGTTTTTTTTTTTTTTTTTACATATCGGATCAATAAACTCAAAATACAACACACCGTACATCGATCATGTTCAGCAGTTTAACAAATACACACTTAAATCCACAGGAGAGATGATTAAATATAAAAGAGAATTTGTAATATGTGTGTATACATACATAACATACATGTTGTATACTTTTTGCTTTCTTTTTTTGTTTTTCTACAAATCCCTTGACGGAATACAAATGCACAACAGAGCCTATTTAAAAGGGAAGGGGAGTTGTAAAGACACAATTTTAAATGACTCCGCTTTGTCCTGCAAAAAACCCCCTGATCTTTTCAAAGAATCACAGATCACAATAATTGGTAGTTGTTAAATTAACAAATGAAAAAAAAAGCTTCTGGGTGAGGCTGCTAATATTTCAGATTCCTGCATCAGCAATACCAGTAAATTGTTTTCAAAAGGTCCGCTGACTCTCAACTGTCATGTTCCCTGCGTTAGGAAGAATGGGTGGGGCAATGTTTTTTGAAACCTCTGCAGAACAAAGGAAGGCTGTGTGTGTTTGTGTGTGTGTGTTTCTGTGTGTGCGCGTGTGCGTGCACATGTGTGTATCTGTGAGCTTAAGTCTCATTCCATACCTCCCAGGTAAAGCCAATCCTCTTAACCGCACTTGTGAAAAGTGCCTAAGAAGGTAGAAATGCTTGTCGCTGGTGCATAGAATCATACCCCTATCCAGTAACCAATCAGGGTACATTTCCCTGAAATGGGATCCTTGAAGAACAAAAGTGTACCACCACAGTCACGTTATTTCTGAGACTATATGCTTTGGTATTAATAGTAATTCCTTTGTTTATATGTTTATATAGCTATGCACTTTTGGAGCTGTGGGACAAATTTCCCCTTGAAGGGGGAAAAAAGTAAATACAAAACGTGGAAATTAGTTGTGCTGAACATCCACAGAATTCAAGCACTGGGTGTGCCCTCTTCTAATCTTGGGCCAGCTGAGGTTCCCAGAGTGTGTGTTCTTTAGTGTTCAGTGACCACAACCTCCCACTGAGGCCAATATAATCCACTAAACATCTTTTTTAATTTTGAGAAATGATATGATGCCAATGCAGTACTGATCTACACTGACATCACTGAATGACACTGTTCCTGCTCTCACAGAAATAAAGTGACAGAGGTAAGTTTCTGTTCTGCAAAGATCAAATTTCCCAAACGTACCCTGAAAGTGCATTAGATGTTCTCTATATTTTCCAAGCAAAAAAGGTACAAATTAATTATGTATGTATTGCTGGCTAGGGCTACGATTGTGTTTATGTACCTATAGGGTACCATGCCAGCGACAAGCATTTGTAGCTTTTTAGGCACTTTTTATACATTTATTTCAGAGTGTGTTTAAAGGGTTTGAAGGCCTTAGCTGAAGCATCACTATTGTTACGGAGCATAGGCAGTACATGTGCTCATTCCCATTTGCATTATAAGCATTGCTTTTATAAGAAAGAATAGAAAAATAATGTCTGGATCTTGTCAGATTTGTTGTGATTGCTACAGTTATAGTGTGTTAGCCTGAACCTAAGAGTAAGTTCCTTCAGAATTTTAACGGGATTAAAATCATCAAGAAAACACAAAACACAGAACATTCTCAAACGGCAAACTGGAAGAGCCGAGCAGTCGAACACAATGCCGGTTTGGCTTTCCATACTGAATGCTGTCCAGCAAAGTACAATAAACGATAAAATAATATTGTGGGGAGAGACAGTAACCCCGCCGCCATTTTAAACTGGACTCTGGGCCATGGTGCCATCTTACAAATGACTGCATTAACAAAGCCAATTAAACTGGCAACCATTTAACGGCTCACCACAGCATCCATGCAAGACAAAGGATTTCAGCAAATCCACCCATGAGCTTCAATATTCATGTGCAATCTCTTTTCACTTTCTATTTTTCTTATTCTAACAAATACTGCCAACCATTAATTTATGGAAATAAACTGTAGTATTTACTTTCAAAGTAAATAAATTTGAAAATAGAAAAATTCCTGACAGTTTCAGTACTTTATCTGGTGCAAGTGCTTATCGATGTGAGTGAATAACTAATAAAGCCGCGCTGAAAACGGTAAGGCTTTAATACAACAGATGAAGTGTTTGACACTGCAACGACGGGGGGGGGAGTGGACACAAAGAAACCTGAGCAGATTGCGACAGAGAAAAAAAGGACACGGTTCTTTATATTCCATACCTTGTGCGTAGATTTATTTCAGCCCTTAGCGAGTTCATCGAGTAATTCCGCCCTCCCCCCCCTTCCCCCCCTCAATTTCAAACGGTAATGCAGATGCAAATGAAACCAGGCCATCTGAACCAGCCAACCTTTATTTATTTCTCACGCCATCCGTCAGAAGATTATTGGCTCAAATATTTGCTCTGTCTTCCCGAGCAGCCTCCTGTGTTTTAGTGGTGTTGTAAAGAGGACAGAGAGGAGAGTCATTTAAAACCGTGTACGTCACTTTCAACCGACAAACAAATAAAACCCATTTATTGTCAGAGAGCAGCTTTAATTCCTAGTGGTTACTTTGACACAGTTTATACATTCAACAACACACACTTCACAGAATAATTTGATCAGAAACACATATAAAGACATTAGCTATCTCTCCTCTTCAAAAAAAGGTATAAATAATATGGTTTAAAGCCTTTTTCGTAATTATATAAAAATGTCCCTATGGTGTAACCCTAAGTACATAATAATTAGTATATAAAAGGAAGAACATTTTATCATCTAGATCATTGTTCTACATTTCTTTGAATCTAATGATAATAATACTATAGTCTTTTTAATATGCTAATAAATACTATGTTTTTTCAACACCTTATACTATAATACACAAGTACTGGCATGTGTAAGTGTTAGCTCTATAAATATAACACCTTATAAATGTAAAATAAATAAATGAAACAAATGTGAAAACAAAATATGTATAGCGCCATGGACTAGAGGATAGAAAGTAACCTGTTCAGACATATAACTGCTATGTACATTTGCTGCAAACAGCTTTTCAACAGTTTGTATTCCATTCCCACAATATAGCTGGTTTTAGGTTGTGAATTTATTTGTCTTTTTTTGCTGGATAAACTGCATAAAGAAGGCTACTGCGATTTGCATACCTGCACAAACAATAGCTTCACTACATTAATAATAATTCCTAAAAAAACCTAATTAGAACCGATTTAAAAAGAGAAATACATAGTGAAAGATAGAAATTTGTAAACTGTTTGTAAAATGTTCATCTATATGATGCACCTGTATATGGTATAAGCTGCCTGTATTTATCTGTCTGGAAAACATAGGCTCGAATAAGGAACACCGGGGTTAAAACCGACGGCGTCTCGACGAATCGTAACTCATGCTCGAGGGATGAACGATAAATGAAGGCCAGACAGACTTGGGTGCTGACTTTTGATAGGCAGGAAGGGTTCTCGTTCGACGGCGTACAAACACACAGTTCTCCGGGCTTCGCAAAGCAGGTTTTAAAGGGAAGCTGGCAATAAGAGCTCTAATGGCCAGACCGTGGGTTCTGCGGTAAACAGACGCGCTCCCTCATTCAGTCAGACGCTAAGCAGCGGAGCGTTCCCGCTGAATCCGCTCCAGGGAACAGCGCTGACGGGAGCCTGGGGAGGGGGGGGGGAGAGGAAGAGAGGAAAGAAAAAAAAAACGCAAATAACCTGAAATTGTTCCCGGGGGAGCCTCTGAATCGAAGCGGCCTTACTCCCAGAAAATTGTGTTTCCTAGTTTGGATGGTGGAACGATTTTCCCCCCTGAAACCTGAAAGGGGGCCGCCTGTGCGTGCGCCCGGTGCGAGAGCGCCGATCGGTGATTGAGAGGGCCGCGGCGAGCGTGGAGTGGATCCGCCGAGGCTGACTGAATTGGGGGGGGGTGGGGGAAATGAGAAAAGCTCTGCTCAGTGGTTTGGAGAATGAGCGCGGCGGGGCCTAGAGCGTACCGCCGACTCAACCCTGCCCTCAGGCCGTGACTGCACTTCCCAGGCTCCTCGGCGCCCGCCAGGGCCCTGAGTCCGATGACCTCGCCGACACGTTTAGAACCTCCGAACGGCTCCCGAAACGCAAGGACGAGAAAGGTTAAAAAATTTGGGAACTTCAGTTTTCACTCGCTCTCCCTCGCTCAGAGAAGGGGGGGGAAAAATCAGTTTATCCATCCAATCCATATTTGACAATCGCCAGCTTCTCATTTTAAACGCGCGGGAGAGAATATAACGTCTGGAGCAACAGCTACAGCAGCTATGGTAATAGACTAAGCTGGCTGCACTGTGTGCGGAGTTAGTCTAGTGTATCTTCAAATGAGATCAGTGGTTATTGACTGAATGGTGTTATCTTTAATCTGTGAAGTAAATTGCCTGGGATGCTGCTTTTCTGCAGGTCCTTTTCTCCTCTCCTATAACTCCCCCTTACAATTCCATCTGAGGCAGACGGCTATTTACTGTGCGCGGCGCGTGTGTGTACCCTCCTCCGCAAAGGGACATGATCAACGTCCTCAGCGGCCCAGGAACGAGGGAACACTATTTCACTTCCACTCGCGGGATTATTGGTTTCCCCTCTCTGTTCTCCGGACCGACGGGGTCCCCTTATCATCGGCCCCTCGCCGGGGCTGTTTTAAAAAGAGCCGGGAATGTCACCTTGAGAGAGCTTTCGGCACAAGAACGGCGTCAATCTCGCCTCTATCAGAGAGAGGCTCTCTAAAGTATCTCTCAGGTGTTGGCCAAGGGGCGGAGAGAGAGGGGGAATAAAAGCGGAGGAATATCTGGAGAGCGGAGTTTCCTGATAGTTTTTTTTCTCCCTCTCTCGTTCTCCCCCGCCCCACCTTGTCATCGGATCTCCTGAGGGGAGGTTCGGACTGGGCGGCGCGCGACGCGACTGAACTCTCTCTATCTCCGACGCGATTCCTTTCAATCGCGTGTCTGAGCAGGGCCGATGGATGCAGTCCGATTAAGATCCATTGATTCCTGGCAACGGCAGTTTCCCCCGCCCGTCTCTCGTTCCTTTCCGCAGGAAAGTCGCGTATCTTTTCCAACGGTTATCGCGGAATTCGCCCTGCTTTCTCGTTCCCGCCCTGCTGTTTTAGCCCGAGGTAGACGCATTCAGGAGCCTCTTTCTTTTTGTGTTGGGGTAAGTCGCGGAGCTAATGCAGGAGAGGGCTGGTTATTACGACTAGCAGTGCTTAAGCCATTAAATGAGCCGGCGTTTGCGTAATGAGAAGCAAACACAGACCGGTACAGACTTCAGGTAGCTAATGATACATAACTCTGAGGAGTACAAACCTATAACTTCCCACTGCACACGTCAGAGAGCAGGGGATCGCACGGAGCCCTTAAAACCAGCCTGTGGCAATGGGATACATTCCTTTTATTTATTTTTTTTCTTCCCGGTACTCTAACTGCTAGTACCGTCACACAAGTCCCACAGATCACCGATTTCACTAAAACATTGATGCATCCCCTAAGCGGGCTGCTGTGGCACTCTCCCTTCATCCTGTTACGCCGCCTGGCTCTTTCCCCGCCGCCTTAATTGAATAAGGAGCTCACACTAAACACCTCGGACAAATGAAAGGAGAGTGTCGCCGATAGCCCGTCGGACCCTGGTTTTTTTGTGGGCGCGGGCGGCGTCTTAATGAGCACGCTCGGAGAGGCGGGTCACGCCGGGAGAGAGAGAGGGGGCGTAATGAATGGTTCGGGCGGCGCGGGGAGATCTCCTCACAGCGGGTGATCAAGCTCCGTGGCTAGGGCCCGGGCCCTGGCGTAATGAAGACTGATCTGGGCATTAGAGCGCTCGTCCTCAGATGGAGCATCATTATCACCTCACCCTCTCTCTCCCCGCGCTCCCCCGGCCTGTCTCCCCGCCCGCGCCGCCCGCTACTTAGCCAATTCGGTTTTTTTCAGGTGGCCAACGACGGCCGCCTCCAAAATGGCGGCGGGCGAGGAGAGGACCAGCGCGTGCGATAACTGTTTTATTCATGGGCGTCTCCTGCGGTGCGCTGGTCTTTAAATTTACACCGCACTCTCAGAAATAAGGGTACGAAAAGTGCCTAAAAAGGTGCAAATGCTTGTCACTGGGGCACTATAGGTGCATAACATTGTACCCCATAGCCAGCAATATGTAATTCATTTGCACCTTTTTTTTCTTGGAAGACGTACTCATTTGTACCCAATGACAACATTATTGTACTTTCAGCGTACATTCGGGAAATTTGTTCCTAGAGGAACAAAAATGTACCTCCACCGTAACTTTGTTTCTGAGAGTATAACCCAATTCCGAGCCCAATCTGTGTGGCTCCTTTTGGCTTTGAAGGATCTGCTTTCACTCTTTCTCTGCCGTTTATAATTCTGAAGGCGGCGGCCATCTTAGGAAAGAGAATGCTCATAGGACGTCGCCCATTTTGCCCCTTCCCACTTCCCCCCCCCACTTTTTTTTTGGGTTGTCCTCTTCAGAAAGGAGTCCCCCCCTTACAGACAGACAGAGCAGGGTACACATTTTTATACAAATAAATACATTAAATAAATATAAATGAAGCATAACATCCTAGAAAATAATTACAGAGTAAGATAATCATAGAGTATTCTTCAAATATAACATCAACTTGAGAGGGTGTTGGGGGGGTAGGGTCAGCGTTGTGACCTGGAAGCTTTTTGTTATATTTATTTTTCCATGAAGAAGGAGGTGTTTGTTTGTTTGTTTTTTGTTGGGGCAATGTTTCTCTGGCTTTAGTAGGGGGTGAAGCGACTGTACCCTCCTCTGTATAGGCTAGCCTGCAACATCAAAGATGAAAAAAAAGTTCCAATCAGTATTAAGAAGAAAGCTTGATTGTTGACTTCTTTTTTGCAAAAATTTTCTTCCCTTTTTTTGTGGACTCACTTTGGACAGGTGTGTTATTAGGGAGGAGGTTGGCTGAGGAAGTTGTTCATGACTAGGGCATAGCGACAGATTTGTGCAGAAAGGAATGGGCGAAGGAGTGCCTGTGTGGACCCATTCTCTGAATAAGGAGCGGCTTGGTAGTGAAAGAACCTGACAAACCTGGAAACCGTCAATATATTCACTTCAGTGTACTCTTGCAATTTACTGAAATTCAGAATACTTTCAGGAGCAATCTGCATTTCTAATGTACCGTGATACAGCCATTTTATGAAGTAGGCTAATGCACAAATTATGAACGCAATTGAAAAATACATACTTCTTTGATTTTAAAAAGAAATTCTCATCTATGCTGACTTTTATAAAGGAAAAAAATTCTATAGACTCATAAGTGTTGCAGATTACTTTAATATCACAGATCAAACCAACGCTAGTGAAGTTCAGCCAGTGAAGAGATTATTCTCTTTCATGCTCAAAAGAAGGTGTCCCACCTTGCTGGCTGCATGTAGCAGGGTAGAAAGGCTTTCTACAGCTCCTGCTTGGCTTTGGTTAACCAGACTGAACAAATGTACATCATGCTCTGCTAAAACTGTACTGCTGTTTGGCCTGCCTCCAAGGGCTAAACTCAAAATCTTCAAAGGCTAAATTCCCCTAATTTTTAGGGAACCCTCTTGCTTATGCAAAACTTTTCATAAACGTGGCATAAATTTGCAATTTCAGTGCACTGGAAATCTGCAAAGAGAATTTTTGTGCAACCTCTGAGGAACTCATTATTGAATGGCTTTTTAATGCAAAAACATTCCTCTTTCCTTAGGAACTACTAATCAAATATGATTAAATAATTAAAAAGCAAAGCAGTATTAGGTTCGCAGGCAAGCACTGCCACTTCACAGCGGTTCTGCACCGTGCGTCTCAGACTCCATATGGTTTATTCACTACCAAATCGCCCCTTCCTCGCCATTCCTCTCCCCTTCCCACCCAAAGGCCTTAAAGGGTACGGGAGAGGGAACAAGTTTTGTTTGGTTAAGAGGGGGAAACTGCAGTGGAAAGAAAGGGAAGAAAATTTGAAAAAAGAAGAAAGAAAAAACTTCAGCAACACAGGCCACAGTTTTAATTAAGTAAATGAAGAGGAAAAAAATTGTCTTAATTAATGAAAGCTTTTAGCTAGCAGCTGCACCGGGGAATTGTACGGTTTTAGAAATCACACGCATGTCGGCTTGGTAAATTCGAGTCATTTGTCTAAAGCAGAGCACTCGTCCGATAAACCTCGTGGGCAGGGGAGGTGGGTGCAATGGAATCATTTTTTTTTCTGCCTCTCTTTCTTTCTATCTCTCTCTTTCTTTAATCTCCCACGGCACGCTGCTGCACGCGCTTGATGGTCGTTAATCTTTCGAAAAGTCCTCAAGTCCCTACCCACACCCGCAAAAGAAAACAAATTGTACACGGTTTCTCTTTTTGGGGTTTTGCTTTTGAGATTTTTTTCATCTTTGATGTTAGCTGCAAAAGCTAGCTAAAAACAAACATTAACAGTTTGACTGCTTCCCTGCAAAATTTGAAATTTATTCCCAGGGAAAAAAAAAATCTGCCACGAAACATGTTTAGATTTAATTTTTGCAGGGAAGTTAAATGAAATCAATGGGAATTCTGAGATGCAACATCCCTTTTCATTTACTGAAGTGGCAAGAACTTGGGGGTTCAAACCAGCAGTCACAGTAAAGGTACATTGTAACAAGTTCAGCATCCTCCATGAAATTTAAAAATAGGAACAATACTTTTTCTTTCTCAGTTCCTTACTCAGTCTGTTCTTTATCTCAAAGTTCACTCACATACAACAGACCTAATATAGGCCATATATATGAAACACTAAACACGGCAATGCATCTTAACATTCACATAAAGGTACGCAGAAAATGTGTAATGTGTCTATTCACACATTTTCCACTCCTAATTCCCTTCCCATTTCCATCTGAGGATATTCTGTGGTGCTCCAGCAGGTTGTGCTAGTCAGCACTGCACAGAACATTCCAGACCGCTAGGACACACCGCTCCCCCTTTCTCAGGGATTCAAACGCTCAATAATTTGACTGCCTCTGAGTTTGGACTTTCTGTGGCTGAGCTGCGGCTGTAATTAAATTAGCCGCTGAGCGAGGCGGCGGTTGAAGGCAGGGACTCACCATAGTTCCGACGCTGTACGTGGCAGCAGGGCCGATTGTGTGGTGATAGGGGTCTGCCGTTGCATAGACTCGGCCGTAACTGCGAGGGAAGAGATAAGGAACACATTTTCGTCCCCGCCGCATGACAAATATTTAAACATAGTGCCGTCCGCCATTCCAGATGAATGGTCGTGGGCCTGCTCATTTCATGTGTCAGATTTAGTAAACATTAACTGAAGTCGGCATCTGCAGCCATTGTTTTCTTTACCCGAATAAGCAAAATATGTTTCTCATTATATGAAAGATTTTATATGTCGACAGTATATTTTGATTTTATTTTATTTTTTCATGAGTGAGAGAAAAGCAAGAGAGAGATATGGAGAGAAAGGAAGCGACAGAAAAAGTGTGAGAATGAAGGAGAAAGAGAGAGGAAGGGAGAGAGACAGAGAAAGAGACATGGAGAGAGACAGAGAGAGAGACAGGGAGAGAGACAGAGGGAGAAAGAGAGAGAATGGGAGAGAGACAGTGAGAGAGAGGGGGACAGAGAGAAAAAGAGACAGAGAAAAAGGGACAGAGACAGAGAGAGAGAGAGACAGAGAGAGAGAGAGTGTGTGTGCAGGGGTGCGTGTGTGTGTGTGTGTGTGTGGGCCTCTCCAAAGCTTCTCTGTGCTCTCCTGCTCTCCTCTTGTTTACCTTGGCTGCACTGCGGGTTTACTCCCTGTCTTTTCACTGCTGGTGGTTCGGAACTAATCCTTCCAATTTCCTTATAAGACGGGACAAGATGTGTCTTATTTATTTATTTACTCGACTTCACTTATTCGTTTATTTACTTTTTTTCAAACACATGCTTGCAAATGAGGGTCTGTGGGGAGCAGATAAGGCTCTTCCAACCGAGGACCGGGGCCACCGAATCATCCAGAGAGAGAGAGAGAGAGAGAGGGGAAAATAATTTCTCCAAAGTAGACGAAGCAGACCCAGACATGGCCATTACACAGGAACATAATATCAGATTTAACCACGTTTTGTCATCTGGGATTAAAACATCAAAGGTCAGGCCTGTTGTGTGAAATTGGAACGGCGAGCCCGGGGTTTTCATGTTCGGGGGAGACGCAGCGGGAGGAAGGGAGTGGGGAACCCCGGGACATGGGAAGGGGATTGTTTTGGGCGGCGGGGGGGGGGGGACTCTTCCGGGATAATGTGCGCTGAGGGATAATGAGCGTGGAGTAAACATCTCTCCCGCGCGAGGCCCTGGGAGCCTGCCTGTTTCCGCAGCGCCTCGGTGTCAGTGGGAGTGCGGGAGGACTCGGGGGCGGACGCCGGCGTCAGCTTCGGCGAATTCGTCTCGGTCTCGCGCCTTTACGCGAGGGGGGCGCCGTCACCCCGCCGTGCCCTCCCCCCTCCCCTCAGAGAGACCCGGCCGTGCCCTCCCGCCTCCCCTCAGAGAGACCCGACCGTGCCCTCTCACCTCCCCTCAGAGAGACCCGGCCGTGCCCTCCCCTCAGAGAGACCCGGCCGTGCCCTCCCGCCTCCCCTCAGAGAGACCCGACCGTGCCCTCTCACCTCCCCTCAGAGAGACCCGGCCGTGCCCTCCCACCACCCCTCAGAGAGACCCCACCGTGCCCTCCCACCTCCCCTCAGAGAGACCCGGCCGTGCCCTCCCCTCAGAGAGACCCGGCCGTGCCCTCCCACCACCCCTCAGAGAGACCCGGCCGCTTCTGCGCCCCGGAAGCCCTTCTGATACGACGCCCTGCCCCAACGCCAAGCAGCGCATTCTCAACGCTGCACTAGTCCAACTGCCACATCCTCCCATTCCAAATAATAATAAAAAATAAAAGACGGGAATGACTTTAAAGAAGCAAAAAAAGGGGAAGACGGCAAAGCGGCGATGAAATAACTCCAGCAGAATAATGCCGCTGTCCAATCTCCGCGCCTGCCCATCTCCGCTGCTCATAATTTGAGCTGCCGGGAGTTCTGATAAATCTTACATTATCTGGGGTCTTCAGGCTGGCGAGGAGGGCATACGTTATCACAAGTGACACGCTCAATCTCTCCCAGATTAGATTCCCAGCTGCTCTGATCCAACCTGACAGGGTCCTCCAAGGTCCGGATAAATCACTGACAACTCCCAAACGGCCGGAGCCGGGACCCAGCGTACGACGTTCCCGGGTGCGGAGGGGCCGGGGATGCCCCGCTCGGAGCCCGCGGGGGCCCGGCGGACGCCACGGGACGCCGGGGGGGAGAAACGCGGAGCGGCTCGCCGATATGAGCGAAATAATGAAAAAAGGAGCGGGCGTGGAGCGCGCATCTGTCTTTCCTATCACAGGAACGGAACAGGGAGATTTTTTTTGGTTGTTGCTATCGCTGAGGGCGAAATCAGTCAAGTTACATAAATCTGAGGCGCAGCTGCAAATCATGTTGAGAGATGTGAGTTTGTGTCGCTCGCTGCGACGGCTTTGGAGGAGAAGTTTGGGAAGTGGGGGTGAGGGGGGTGAGGAGGGGGCGTTCGGCGCCCTCTTACCTGTCACTGTAGGCGGCAGCCGCGGCTGCGGCAGGCTGGGCGTATCTGTACGCGGCGTAACCCCCCTGTCAATCAAACGCACATGTTAAACCCATTGGCTCCCCAGCCACCCGGTACCCACCCGCCCCCACAAGCCCCAGATCAAACAATGCGGGGACCCCCAACCGCGCATGGCCAATCTGTCCCCGCATACGAGCAGACACTCGCTATCATCCCCCCCCCAAAGTCCTCAAGAGAGTAACACTCGAGGCGATTTCATTTTTAAAAACGAATCCTCCGGAGTTTGGGATTTTATCTTCACCAAAAAGCGCACGCAGACACTCAAAGAAATCCGTATTTCACTTGACATGTTTGCATACTTTAAGCCTCGCACACAACAGACGCAGCGGGAGGCAAAAGGAGTTCTCACTTTGCCAAGCGTTCCTCGTAATGAAGCCCTATCCGCGCCATACTGTTGCTGGTTTGGCGTTCTCCGCCCGTTTATAAACAACAAAACAGCGCAAACAAACAGAGCTGCGCTGGAAAGTGTCAGAAGTGTCAGCCGAGACAAAGCGTTCCTTCTGTTTTAACAGCACAATGAAAAACTCCCAGTGATGCAAAAAAGAGCGCTTTGGGCTAGCTTTCCAGTAAACAGTGATATCCAGGAGGCTGCGGTTTTAGCAATTTGGCTTCGACATTCAGACCCTCTCTAGTACTGAAGGCCAATTTTTGTGTATCCTCTTAAATTGCTGGTACCTCTTTATTGACGACATAAACACACAAATACATGCACATATGCGCTTACACACACATACACACCCACATGCGCATGGACGCTCACACACAGACACACGCACACACACACACACTCACACAGCTTTGCTGTGCCGCAGGCACACAGAATCCAGTAGGAAGAGAAGAAGAAGCTGGGGGAGGAATGGGGAGAGGGGGGTTGTGGGTAAACCCCACCCCCAGGCCTCCCTGTTCTTTAAGGGCCAGAGCGATTAACAAGCTTTTAATTAATGTGCCAGCCCTACCCAGGCTCCCTGGCACTCAGCCAGGGGGAATGCTTAATGTGGGGGACCCAGCCTCACAGTGCCCAGAGTGAGGACCAGGGACCTCAAATATCACAGAGGGGGGCACAGAGTCCCCGGTGTGACGGGCGGGGGCTGCTGCTGTCGTGCTGAATGGTACAAGCAGGTGAATAATACCTGTCCCAGATTCAGCCCTTTCAGGGAAACCGAGTTCTGCACGGCAGTACTCAAGCTTTGAGCCTTTTAACGCCTCTCCAAGAGGAGGACGCGTGGAAGCAGGATCTTCGCCGCGAATGTGCATACCTGCATCTCCGTCCGTCTCCAATAAGTGCACAACTTGCATTTCCATACAGATCTAGGATTTTGTTCATTGGTAACGCTCCCCGGCTCAACTGACACAAACCGTCTACTTTCTTAGACTTCCAGATTATTCTCACTGCCTCTGTGCTCCCATCTGCGCATTGCTGTGGATATCTGCTCGTAAATAATGGATGTCTTCATTTATTTTTAAACTTTGGATTCGGGTCCAATGGGGTACCCGGCACGGAGATCGAATGTCTAACATCTGGTAACGCAGCTGAATATAAAATCAGGTCACTGGCGATTTGAGGTCTGTGAAGGCTTCGGGTGGAAGGAGTTTCCCCCGAATGCAAAGCACGGCCCCTGGGGGCCCGTGTGCCCTGGGACGGGGCCGTTTGCCTCCCCGGCCAGAACAGATGCGCTCTCACAAATCACCCAGGAGAGCCTGAAATCAACACGCGGCCACGCGGCCCCGGTCTTTGTTGTCGCGGCCATTGTGTGCCACTTTAATTTACGAGGCGTTCCCGGCGAAGGCTCCTCCGTGCCAAAGTGGGCTTGGTTTGGATGGGTGGTCCGGGTCCCCGGGGGACTCGGCTCTCTGCCATGGCTCTTTGGGCCTTGTCTGTGTTTGTTTGCTCTGTCTCTGATCTACAACGCAAACATATTCCCACTTCCTCCCGTGACACCACGCCGGGAGAAGAGAGCGGTTTCGGCATTTCTTTCTCTCTCTCTCTCTCTCTCTCTCTCGCTCTCTCCATTACCTGACCGGCTAATACCTCCTGACACGCTCTCGGAAATAATGCGGATTTAGCGGAAGCTCACTGCCGGGCGGAGGTGGGCGGGTGGGATTTGGGTGTTTGTCAGTTTGGAAAAGGAACTAGAAATGGGGGAGGTGGATCAAATGCAGCGTGAAAACGAACAAACCCCGTCCCGGCGGATTGTGTGCTGTGCGAGAAACTCTGTGTGTGTGTGTGTTTTGCTCGACTTCAATGGGCAGTGGCCGTGGGCACACACTGTGGGTTACTGCACAGGACAGAAAGGGCAGAGGGTCAGCTGGTCCCCGCAACACTGCCGTCTTGTCAGGAGATCTCAGCGCGCCCGCAAACTGGCCTGGGCGGTGGATGGGCCAGTGCCAGAGCTAATGGCACACACGCACAGGGGAGTGCCTGACAGGCTAAGCGATGGAGTGACCAACCCCAGGCTGGCCCACAGGGCGCAGGAACTCAAATCGCAGCTATTCCTCTCTGAGGGTGGAGAGTTAAGGGGTCAGCGCTAATGCTACTGAGTGGAGAGTTAAGGGGTTGGTGCTAAAGCTAGTAGGTGGAGAGTTAAGGGGTCAGCTCTAATGCCGGTGTGTAAAGAGTTAAAGGGTTGATGCTAATGCTAGCGAGTGAAGAGATAAGGGATTGACGCTAATGCTAAAAAGTAAGGTGAAGAGGTTTGCGCTAATGGTAGCAAGTGGAGAGTTAAGGGGTCGGCACTAATGCAAGTGAGTAGAGAGCTAAGGGGTTGGTGCTAATGCTAGTGTGTGGGAAGTTAAGGGGTCGACGCTAATGCTAGGGAGTGGAGAGATAGGGGATCGACACTAATGATAAAGAGTAGATAGTTAAGAGTTTGCGTTAATGGTAGCAAGTGGAGAGTTAAGGGGTCGACGCTAATGTTAGTGAATTAAGAGTTAAGGGGTCGGTGCTAATGCGATGAATGGACAAGTTAAGGGGTCGGTGCAAACGCTAGTGAGTAGAGAGTTAAGGGGTCGGCGCTAATGCTAAGGCCAAACTCCAACTGGCGCTGTGAAAAAGCTACAGCAGCGTACAGGACTATCGCGGCGGTAAGGTGCTGTCATCGCCATTGTCCAATGCACAGTGTAATGTACTTTACTTCCTCCGCCCAGCCTGATGGAAACTGTCTGCATGGCTGATCATTATCCCACGCTCGCGGAAGAGCCCAGATATTGTTCAAAATGGCCGCGCGGCGGGCACACGGCGGTATCTCGGCGGCTGTTTTCCGCGCGATGGCTCACGCGGCTGCTCCAGATACGCGACGCGCGTGTGTGAAGGACGGCGTGTGGCAGATTAATCCCGTTTAACCGCTCGCGCTCTTATCTCCCTCTCGCGTGCCGCCCTCCCGGCGGGACCCGGGGGGGAGTGGGAACGCCGCGCCGAAACCTCGCGCCAGTCACCGCCGCCCGGGCCCCGCGCGAAACCGCTCCACCTGGGTACCTCCGATAAAAGGTTCGGCAGGGGCTAGCGCCGGGCCGGTGAGCGGGGGCCCTAGGACCCGGCTAATTTTAGCAAGCGACCCGGTCTGACACCAACTTATGAAAGATTCAGACTGGCTACAGTGCCAAGGTCTGAGATCACATGGAGACGGAACAGTGGAGCATCGCTGAGGGGGTTTTAAATTTTGCTGTCAGGTTTCTTGGCACCGAACGCAAAGACCCGATCAACACAGACTTGGCAGAGGAGCAGAGAGAGAGCGCGTTCGGCGAGCGATCCCGCATATTTATCTCAGGGGCTTGGCTTTTCTCTCCCTTTCTGCTGTTTTTATAATTGTGGAACAAAGGAGGGGGGGAAAAATGAATCGTACTTACATAAATTTCTGCGCCGTAAAAGCCGTCCTGGTAAACCACCCTGGAAAGAGAGGGGGCGCACTGCGTTAGTTCACAAAGCCTCTGATCTGTGATGCACGGGTTTTCATATGGGGGATGAAGGTTGGGGGGATACACAGCTTTTATGAATTTGCCATCTTTCAGATCAGCCTCAACTGATCAGACAAGCGTTCGGCTGCTGGGAAAACAAAAGGAGCCGCGCTTCCATAACGACTCCATCACGGCCAAATGAAGAATGACACTTCAAAAAGAGAAATACAGTGATTTTTGGAATCAAAGAGCAATTTTCTGCTCTATTAGGAGGTGGTGCTTGTTTTCCAATCACTGCTCTGTCGCAGGAGTGGAATGAGCACGTCACATGACCGGGAAAAGTCAATCATGCTCCGGAGAGCCTGCGTGTGGATAACCAGCTCCTGGGACCACACCCCTCTCCTCTGGAGAGAATCCTGCCTCTGCGCAGTGCAATAGCGTATTCTACCCTGCTGTAAAAGCATCGGTATTGCTGTGGGTTTTGGTTCGCCCCAGGCATGTCTACACTGGCAGCCTGTGGTGAACAGGACAGGGTGCTGGGCCTAGTGCACAAGTGAACCATGGATCTTTAGCTGTGGACCAATCAGAAGGCCCAGGCTCTCTCTGACCACACCTATCATGTTTGTGTTATTGTTCATGGTTGGTGATGGAGCTTTGGCTGTGAACCAATCAGACGGCCCTGGCTCTCTGTGACCACGCCTATCGTATTTGTGTTAGTCTTCACGTGTGGTGAGGGAGGCATGGAGCCTTGGCTGTGGACCAATCAGAGGGCCCTGAGACCAGGCCCATCGTGTCTGTGTGAGCGTTCACGTGTTAGTGTGGTGAGGAAGGCCGACAGCTGGCAGTAAAACGTGTGATTAAAATCATTTACTACTGGGGGCTCAACATGGGACAGGAGGTAGACGCTTCTGGATGGAGAATCAGATGGTGTTTGTTGGACTGTAGTGCTCGCATCTCATTGGACGGGCAGAGTGAGGGTGTGGCGCAGGTGCAGGGATACTCACGCTCCATAGGCTGGGATGGGTGGGGGCGGGGGTGCGGCGCGGAATGTGTTGTACACGGCACGACCCCGGCCTCTCAAGTGGGCCCCTCTGTAGGCCACCGCCGCCCCTGTGGTTGGGTAGGGGAAGCCAGTTACTGTGGAGAGAGGCACGAGTCACACAACACTGCCTACCGAATAAGTGTTCAAGCCCTAGTGTAGCCACAATAAGATCCATGCAACTGTTGGGCCCTTGATCCAGGCCCTTAACCCCACATAACCCCAATAACCCCTCCAGGGGGGACTGTCCCCTGCTTAGTCTAATCAACTGGATGTCACTTTGGATAAAAGTGTCAGCTAAATAACTGTAATGTAGTGGACTGCGTCACGACTTGAAAAGTAACAAAGACTAAAAAACAATGACTAAAATTACTGACAGGATGCTAAATGGCGGTTCGGTTCATTGTTTGGTTTAAATACTGGCAGCGCGGCTGAGCCGACATGGCAAGAGGATTTAATTCTCCTTTAGTCTTCAGTGAAATAGCGTCACTCAGATCTCATCCAGGAATGAACACAAAGAGGGAGCACCTTCATGGCACGTTAACAGGCACAACACTGACACAGCCGAGACTGGAGCAGGAACCGATTCCTGCTCAACTTTTTTCTCAGTGTTTGCGAGCGTGAGTGTGATATGTGGAGTTTGGATGCGTTCCCGCCGGTGGTAGGTTGTTGTAGGTGAGACACAATGTGCTGGCACTGAGGGAACTCAAGCAGATGGGCTGTATTGTTGTAGCAGCAATCTCAGCCTGACGCCATCCTTCATCTCACCTGGGGACCTCGCCGCCTCCCTCGGCCAATCGTGGCCCACGCTCCCCCCCCCCCCAGCGAGGGAGGACGGAGAGGCTCAGGGTCGACGTCGGGAGGGCTCCGCTACCTAACGAGAGGACGGGGGCCTCGAAATCCCAAGGTCTTCTTCTCAACCTTCAATCCTCTTCTGGAGCCGGTTCAAAATAACGCCCACCGCCGCGCCAGAGCCGAAAGGTTATTGCACCGCAAAGCAGCTTTGTGATCGCGCGAGCGCGGAGATTCACCGATTTCTGCCTCGCCTCTGCCTCCCAAGACGAAAGCGTGTCTATTATTCATTCTCTTCTACCCCGCCAGTGCCCTCTCCGCTAACGTGCTAATTTATTCATTTAGGGCTCAGCCTGTTTTTCCATTCATCAACAGCCACTTCAGTTTCCACAACAAAAGACTGAAGAACACCCCCCGTGCTAACACAAAATGTTGTGACAGTGTTCCGGGACTGTTTCGCGAATGTTATAACATTGGCGCTACATGGCAGCAACATTGTGAGGATGTTTAGCGTCACCTGAGGAGAACAAGGCTCCAGCACGTGACCTAGCAACACAGGCGTTGGCGGTACCTGTGCTACCCAGGCACAGGCAGAGCAGGGCTGCTGAGCCTGGCTAAACGAGGCGCTAAGAAAGCCCCAAACGGCCTGCGAATTTCAGCTGGAAGAGTGTCAGAATGGCTGCTCTGCAGATTGTTTACATGCACAACTGTTCACACATTAAAAGCAGCCATTATGTTTTAGAGTATTACCGCTGTTTGTCTCTGCGTTCTCCACAAGAGACCCTCAGCCCCAGAGTCAACGCCCCCCCACTTTAATAAAACTGACACACACAGAGATTTGCAGTGCTTTTAAACCCAGACAACCAGGTTAATGCCTTCTGATATTACCATCACAGTCCATTAGTGTTTCCCCACGTATTCAAACAATGCTGCTCATTTGCAAGAGAAAGAAAAATGTGTCTGTTTTGGAGAAAAACAACACGGCACACAAAGGAACACGTGCTGCCTAAGACTGGAAGCAGAGAAAACACTCAGAGGTGTGTCCTTAGATGATTGGAAACCCTGACAAGCACATTTCATTTTTCCATGGACAACTGGCACTAATTTGCGAAATGGCAGAAAACCAGTCATCCACTATATATCCTAAGAAAGATCAATTTTTTCAAATCCTCTTCATATCTGATATCCATATTTTTCAGGAATTTTTATCTGTATGCATTATGTGTGCTCTGATGTATATGAATGTAATCTTATAATGAGTTGTAGGCTGATAGGGTAGACTGATTCAATAATAACCCATAAATCAAAAACACTGTGACACTTACCAATGCCAATAAAACCAACAACAATAGCGAAAGCGTATGTGCACATGAATTGCCGCACATTTTATCAGCTCTTTTTCTGGAGAGGAGTGGCAGACCAACCTAACGAGGAGAAGGGGGTCAGCCCAGCATTACAAGTGTTGTAAAAACAGCATAATCTCTAAAGTGTTGGATAGGAATCATGAAATCACAGTCCTTGAAGGCTGAGAACTGTTGGTATTCCACTCTCTTTACTCTTTACTAGAGTCAGGTGCGAAGACTAATTTTTCAGTTAATTACCTGGGAGATGCTGTATTTTGTACTTTAATCTACGACTTTAAAATGGGTACTTGTCTCATTACTGTAGTTCCTCAATTTGTTCTCTTGGTATGACAGTTACAGATTTGGCCTACTGTATCTACCTTGTGTACTGGACATACAGTATGTCCATGGCCTTACAACCAGTCCTATATGCATTGTATCTTATCTGGCTGGTTTGGATGTTTGTCGCATGACCTTGATATGCACTGTTTCCTAAGTCGCTTTGGATAAAAGCATCTGCTAAATAAAATGTCATATACAAAAGAAAACCAGGGCTGGATTTGGATTTGTGGGCCGGCTTTGATGATCAATGGTGTGGGAAAAGGTTTCATGAAAGGGTGAAGAACAGCGCTGTGGATATGTCAGTGACTAGAATAAGTCTCCCTTTCCCGCGGTGTCAGAGAACTGCTCACTCAGTGTATCCCAATCAGACCCTTTTCACATGAGGGTGCCCCTGTCACCCCAAATTACTCCCTGATTTTCCACAAGGCTGCTCCTTTTTATATTGCGCTCACAGTAATCTGGAGATGAACACTTAATCCAAGCATTGGGACATTGAAAAACAGCTTAATTTAATCAAGGGACCGATGCTTAATTATCCCCTAAATTTATCCTCCAACAATTAAAAGATCTATCTACATGCATTAAAACTGCAATTAGCCTCTTCTATTCTGTCATTTCCAGAAGCGCCGTTTCAATGACTCCTCGACGAGCTTCGCCCCCTTTCCCATGAATACACGGGCACTCGGATTCATGGCTGCACTTACGCTCTTTTGTGTGGAGGAAATCAGTGGTGAAGTGGTCCTTTGTCAAATGGGTAGGCTACACACGCACACACACACACACACACACACACACACACACACACACGGGTACTCTCACATACACGTGCTCTCACGTGAATGCGCGTGCGTGTACACACAGACCAGTCAGTTGTGTGACAAATCTGTGCTTGCTTTTTAAATACCATAAATTGATTCAGTAATAAAGACTGAGGTCATTGTCTGACAGGGACCCTAGTGGAATTGGATCACTTACGGGGGAAATTCTGACGTGGCTCAGAGTCAAACAAATGTCACCCCTTGGTACTTGCAAATTTTTTAGCATATATTTAAAAACGGTACTATTATTATTTTTCCCTGACTATTTTGCATTTTAATCTTATTTGTTGTGTTCTGTTCAACATGCGGCTGAGCTCTGAATACATTCACCGAGGGCACAGTCAATCAATCAGGATTACATTGCCTTCATTGTCCTTCATGCACATGTACTCCGCACTGCTTTACAAAGGCAGGGAAAAAGCCCAGATTAAACAATTAAGTTTCCGGCGCGGGGTCAACAGCGCTGCCCCGAGTCTGCATTTCTAATTCCTCACAGGCGGCTCTCCTCGGCGTTCCGGCGCGGAATGTCGGGAACGCCGGGGCCGGGAGCGGCGGAGAGCAGCCCGGCCCGGCGGGGAAATTGGCTGGCTGGCGGAGGAGACGCCAGACTACCCTGGAAGAGGTTAAAAGCAGCCAGTCCACCGCTCTCATCCGTCATTCTCCTGAATGGGATTTGAGGACAATAAACCTGTAGCACTAGGACGAATGGAGACGAAGTGTGCTGTCACCACCGCACGATTTATGGTGCCCAATTTCGCTGATCTCCCGCACAGAAACGGGGACTGATAAACAGTGATTAATCGCCTTTACATCCCATTTTATTCCTACCCAAAGTATATTAAATGTAGCCATAATTATTCTAGAATAAATCCATGGACCACTTGCACAGGTTTTTTTGAGGAGGGGGTTGAAGGAATGGGGGTGGGCGATGTAATAGTGTGAACATGACCCAAGACTGGGATTTTCCATACGAATCCTTGTTTACAAAAAAAAAAAATCTATATCTTATTTATATTTTACACTTCCTACACGCCTCTCCCAGGGGAGCTGGCAAAACATATGGTGTCGTTTAGGCTTGGCAAACTTTAGCGCCGTGTTAAGAAGACTTGAAAAATTAGCATCCAATAAATCACACGAGCCCCGGCTCCCCAGCCCGGCAGCTGAAGTGGTGGACCACATTAAATCTGATTTGATGAGATGTTTTGGGAAAGTGTGTGTCGTCTGTACAGGTGTGTACATGTGTGTGTGTGTGTGTATGTGTGTGTGTGTGTGTGTGTGTGTATGCGTACATATATGTGTGTGTGTGTGTGTGTTTCTATCAGTGTGGGAATGGACATGAGTGTGTGTGTGTGTTTGTGTCTCTGTGTGCATGTGTATTTGGTTCGCTGTATGTGTGTATATGTGTGTGCATGTTTGTTTGTATGTGTGTGCATTTCTGTGTCTGTGTGTGTGTGCGAGTGTGTGTGTTTGTTTGTATGTGTGTGCATTTGTGTGTATGTGTGCGTATGCGTGTGTTTGTATGTGTGTGTTTGTGTGTGCGTGTGTTTATGTGTGTGTATGTATGTGTTTGTATGTATGTGCTTACGTGTGTGCATGTGTTTATGTGAGTGTGTATGTATGTGCTTACGTTTGTGTGTGTATGTATGTATGTATGTATGTGCTTACGTGTGTGTTTGTGTGTGTATGTATGTGCTTAGGTGTGTGTCTGTGTATGTATGTGCTTACGTGTGTGTGTATGTGTGTATGTGCTTACGTGTGTATGTGTGTGTGTGTGTGTATGTATGTGCTTACGTGTGTGTGTATGTATGTGTGTGTTTGTGTGTGTGTATGTATGTGCTTACGTGTGTGTGTGTCAGAGCAGGGGAGGACGTCAGATCGGGAGACTGGTGCGAGTGAAATAAAAATGATATATGACTGCTTTCTGTCACAGCCGGTTATTTAGAGGTTTGCAGTAAAGCTGTCCGGGAATGAACAGATTTTAGTCTAATGAGCAAAAAGGAAAGCCGTTAAAGTGGGGAGATGTGCTCAGCACTTCTTCCAAATGAAATAATACCATTTCCCCCTCATTAAGATGCAAAGGGTTCATATAATGTACAGCAATAAAAATTGCACGTGGGGGAAAAAAAAACTTAGGAAAAAAAAGTCAACATTCCTCATTAAACAAACCATGAAGAATACTAAACTATTATCGGCAACTTGCCAGAAATCTACCTTTCTCTATCTCGCCCTCCCCCACAAGTTCCCTCTGAAAAAATAGATCCTCCTCAGTCAGCCTGACCCTTCGTAATATGGCTGGGCACTCCACAATCAGACTGCAGTTGCTGTGATGTCTGTTCTCGAAATAATTGGCTATTTAACAATATTAAAATAGGAATACCTGCCTGTGGCATAATCCGCACAAACACAAGACAAGCTTCTTTCATGCCTTCACTTCTAGAACTTTCCCTTTTTTTCTTGACCTCTTTCAGAGCTGAGTTAAGTTGACCTGCTGTGTTTGCCATGTCTACTGCCTTATTTAATATCCAAAAGCAGTCCGGGGTCTAGCTCTGTGGGATCGGGGTCAACTGTTGCGCTGTTTCCGTCATTAAGGATTTTCCCCAAAAGCTGTTTACACACCGTGGTTGATGTCAAAACTCTTGGCGAAAAAAAGAACATATTCATTTCTTTGTTGCAGGATCAAAGGCCTTCAGCGAACGCTGTAACAGCCAGAGTATCCATTCCCTTCACCTTTGAATTTGAAGATAAAACGCACTGGAGAGACGGCACTGATGCGTATCCAGGCATGTCAACCACGCACCAAACCGTATTAACAGCCATCAGCCGAGAGCTTCATCTTTCTCCCACTGCATGCAGGCTGAGATTACGGTCGTGGGGCAGGTTTGGTGGGAGCCATTTTAACACAAAACCCCAGCTACTGCAGGAGCTGAGCCAGCCCAGGGACAGTGCGGGGGGGGGGGTAAGTAATCCCCAAATTTAGTCTCATCGCATGCCACCTCGCAAGCCCAGCGGTTGGGGTCAGTGACTCGAGCGTGCAGGGGCGCAGTGAATTATGGGAGGTGGTGCTGATGGGGGCAAAGGGCGAGGTCACGGTCCGAGCATCGGCAGTAGAGCGGTTTGGGCATAATCAATGAAAGATCAAAGCGCACCCGTTCTCTCCTTCCTGCCACAGCCTCGGTTTGTAACAAAGCTCTGAGGACCACGGCCGTTCCCAGCACGTCTGCCCAAACTTATCTCGGTCATTTAGTATTCCTTTAACTCGGGGTGCTGTATCTCATGGAAATTGGTTCCAAAGCGACCGCATGCAAAGTTTAGCAGGAGCTCATGGATTTTCACCGCTCAGACAGCTTTATTTCTGGATTATTGCGCACGGCTCCAGAGGAACCCTAGAAAACCTATACAGATAAACATAAAAAAGAGAAACAGCCTCAATATACCAACTGCAGCTCGAGTCCAAGCGCTGGAGCTCAGAGCCGGGGAAGGCTGTCTAATTGCCTAAGAAGGAGAAGACCTCTGAACTAGTGCGAAGCAGCCCGCTGATGTTTACCTGCATAAAATTCAGGCCCGTAGACAGCTCCCACCACTGGATTCAGCTTCCACCCTACAGGGAACAGAGGGGAAGATAATATTAGGCTTAACACTCAACTCATTAACCCTCCTGTTTAAACAGAGAAGCTTGGCTCTGGGCTCCCACTGAGAATTCTCACTCCAATTTTCTTCCATGGCAGGAAGTGGGAAATTAATGGTAAAGTGATGAATTAAAAGAGAAATGAAGAAGAAGGAAAAATAAGACACTCAGACACATAGACACAGACACACACGCGCACATACAGACAGGCAGACAGACACACACTCACACAGACAGACAGGTGGAGTGTGTATGTGTGTGGATGCGCATGTGGGTGGGTGTGTGTGTGTGAGTGTGGTTGCAGGGGATGGCTGCACCGTTTGTGAAGATGGAAAAGTGAGAGGGATTGAAGGAAAGGCAGCACTAAGTGCTGTCCGGCCACATGACAGTGACGGATGGGGGCTGAAAATGGCCTGATTCTTTTCAGCTAAAGCAGGCTTTCACTGATGGCGAGTGGGGTGGTGAAATGTCCACTGCTTTAATTCCCTGCTCCGTCTCTCTCTCCCTCCCGCACTCCCATCAAGAGGAATGAGCGTCACCACGGTGCCGGACCCCGTGAAGCCCCTGCTCGGAATCAGCAGTGGCTTTTCCATTTACTCCAGCCTTCAAACCCCCCCCCCTCTTCTCCAAAAAACACCTGGTACCGGGCGGAATTCTCCCCGTCCCTCCTCATCCCGACCCGGAGCTGACCTTTGAGTCCAGACGGATGGCCTGCGCTCGGTTTTGGGTTCCGTACCGGCGGCGGTCTAAAGCGCTTAGGCGGGGCTCTGCCTTGCTGCTCCACATGGTTTTATTGGCTGCACACGCTATTATCTGTGCTCCACCTCTTTCATTCCCGGGGCTGACGTCTCTCCTAACGCGCTGGTCTTTACTAAAACCAAACTCATTTAAAGGGGGTGGAGCGGGGCTCCCTCATTTCCCACAGAGCACTGCTCATCAGCTCCCGTGCGTTCTAAAGAGATACTCTTTCAGTGAGAAAACACAGCAGCCACGATGTACTGCGACGCACAGACAGCACAGTTAATTAACCTCTTTACTGTGCATTCACTGGATGATACGCCATAGAACATCTACATCCACACCCCAGGGGTGGTGACTGGTAATAGAGAACAATTTAAAAACTTTCAGCACTTCAATTTGACATAATGTTGAAAAGGATGTTCAAACATGGCAATAAAAATTAGCGAATTTAAATGGCTCAAATTATAGAGATAGATATTAATTTGCAATTAAAATGTCTGCTTAAAATAACTGCGATACAGATATGCGATACTGTACATATTAATTAGTTCAAATATTTCAGAGTATCAGTATGTTACTGTGAGACATAAGTTGGCTGTTCCACCAGTACATAGCTAGCCAGGTAGATAACACTGGTAGTCTTAACCAGACCATACCATAGTTTCTTAAACTATTATGAAGAACTATTAGAATTAATAGGGCAGTGACAAAATTAAAGCTACAGTTGTTCCTTTTTATTATTTTTTAAAAGTATATCAGGGAAAGGTCAAGCTTAATTGGTAGCAATCATAGAAAGAGTTCTGGGATTTGGCCCAATTTTTGGTTAACAAAACAAAGTTGTTTACAACATGAACCAATTAAAGAGATAGACCACTTCACATCATGAACCAGTCAACAATGAGCTTGACCTTGCACATTCACAGTACACATAGCTAGATGCATTGAAAATAAAATAAAAAAGAAAGATTTTCACCAATGGCGGACAAACAACCTAAATGAAGATGGACGTGGAGCTTGCATTGCAGGTAGGGGCAGGTAGTTCTAAATTTCAGCACTGATTTACCTGGATTTTCTGTATGCCAGCCAGTTAACACAAGTTGCCTTCAATTAATTTGCCCACCAATGTAGCTAGGTAGCTATTATTGATAACATTACTTTAGTCATTAATTTTTGTGGCTCATTCATGGAAGAATGAACGTTATCTGTGTGGTCAGTGACGTTGGATAGTTTACCTAGGCTAGACAAGGCAAGATAACATTACCTGTCAGATACATAATGTTAGCTAGAACCAGCTAGAACCAGCTAGAAACCTGCTTGCCTGATGCTGCCCAATCACATACTGCCACATACAGTAACTGTTTAACTTAACAGCAGCCTAACAAATAGTGTGCCAAGAAGTTACTTTGAAAAACAATCCACAATACAATACAATACAATACATGGCCACTGCAGCTAGTAACCTACAAAAACACACGGCCTGTGCAGGGTGTCAGAAAATCTTGGGTGTATCGTAGCCCAATTGGGTGTTACGATGTGTCATTTGTGTCTCTTTCTCTGTGGGCAGGGCCGATGGGTGTTATGATTTTCAAGATGTTTTCCACATCATTGCAACCGTTGAGAAAGCTGCCAGATGCAGCTTTAATTACTGTATGATTTTAAGTGGAACACCTTCCTGCATTTGTGATAATTACCATGCATGAGTTCAACATATCAAGAAAGAATTTAAAATAAATATAAATGACAAAAACTCATATTTCAAAACTGTCAATAAACAAAACTGTTAAGAAATAGTGCTACTATATGTAATGTGAATTCATAACCAGTAAACACATTTCCAACAGGTACACTCTTCTAAAGTAAAAACAGAACACATCGACACACTCACAACAGCGAATCAGACCAGAGACAGATCTTACCATTTGTGTAAGGGTTAGCCACCTTCTTGTTGGTCATTACTCTTGCTGTTGCATTGTTTACCTGTTTTCAAAGACAAAATGGCAGACAGGGGTTACAGGCGCGAGCCTCGTTCGACACAGACACGAGGACGGACACACCTCTGGTGACATGCGCTTTCAAAGCTTGATGGAACACAGCCAAAAACAACGCCGCCGTAAACAGACCGTCGAAAGCATGCCAGTGAAGAACATGCCGTTTTTCCGCCAGTGGATGGCCGTAGTGATCACAGTGACTTTCATGCAGCCAGTGATTGTTCATGGCAGCCCTGGGACCTGACTTCATTGATGCCGCGGTTAATACATTCTCCGTCCCCCCTCCCCCCTCGTGCGGGGGAGGCCCGGGCCCTTCCCCCGGCCCTACCCCGCGGTGAGGATGAGCCGTGTGACCTCCAGACGTGTAGCCGCGCGCGTGGCAGAGGTCCACTGTGGCTGGGGGGGATGACAAACGCCCCATGCAGGATTTAACCCGGGCGAGGACCGTTACAGTCGTATAAGCCAGTAAATAATGTCCGACATCTCGCTCCAAAGAAATACACTTTTTCCCCGGGTGCTGAGGGAGTCGGACCTAGCCCCTGGCAGAGGGGCACTTTTTTTATTCCGCCATGTTAGTATTTCACTCTCATGTTAATTATCGCTAATGGCTTTAATTTCCACAGGGCCAGTGTAGGTCATTTAGCTTAAGGAAACAACTGGCTTGAACCTGCCATGATATATATGCCTAGGTATTGTTTATACATTACATGAATTATCTTAATGGCTTGGTGGAAGTGGCAAATACACTTTGCCACGGAGACAGAGAAAATATTGCTTTACTCTTTACTCCAGGGTACGCGACATGAAAGGAGAAACACACCGGTAATGGCTTGGATAAACAAGTGGGAATTTAAAGCAACATTGGCAGCGCTTTGATTTCCTTAGATTGAATTAATTAAAAACATATCGCATGCGCTCCGTTTTTTTTCCGGAGAGAAGCAGAAGTTTGCATGCGACGTACAGTTTCGGAAAGCCACGGAGAGCAAACGGGCGAGGAGGGAGGGGGGAAAAAAAAGAGAAAGGGGGAACAAAAGCGGCACACACATTAATCAAACTGAGCGCTCCACAGGCTGTTGAGATCAAACCTGAAGCCGTGCATTCCCCCATATCAAATAAAGGTGCAGGGCTCGGGCTCTGATTCAATCCGCCTGGGCGCGCGGACGTGGTCCTGCAAGCACGTACAGATGAGGCCCGGACTCAGCATGCGTATGGGGGGAGAGGGTGGAGGAGGAGGAGGAGGAGGGGGGGTCAGGCGTCCATGGGCAGGGGGAAAAAAACAGAAAGGTGAGGTAGGAAAATAGTGGAAAAGGAAAGCACCTCGATTTTGCGTCCCTCTACGATTGTACCGTTTAGTTTCTCCCGCGCGCGGTCGGCGTCCGCGCTCGTTTCGAAAGTTACAAATCCGAAGCCCTGCGTGCCACGGTGAGCGAGGGGTGAGAGACAGAGAGAGAGAGAGAGAGGAGAAAGAGAGGGGGAAAAAGAGGGAAGGAACACGCACAACAAGGTAAGCAGCAGGAAGTCGAATTTGAAGCAGCCAGAGAAATTTGAGCTTGTTAGTGAAATGCTAGCAGGAGAGGATGGTCAGATCTGAAGAGCAGAGGAGAAAGGCAAACGCAGCAATTTAGTGATATGACCTGACACTCTAACACTAAGAAACCAGCCTCTGGTAAAGCTTCTCCGGAGACTAAAATTAGAAGGTTACATTTCTGTTGTTTCAGTCAAAAGCATTTTTTTTTAAAGCGTGTATAAATTATTCAGAATGTGACTGGACAAATGACCTTTAGAATAAACAAGTACATTTTACATCAGCACTGGAAAAATGTAACACTCAATGACACATATAGACAAGTTAAGTACTGAAAACAATGAAATAAACTTTGCCGTGCATATCCGTAGCCGGTAAAAACTTTTAAAAACAGTAAACTGTTTAAACACAACCTACATAAGGACACAGAAAAAAAATCACCATTCTGCAAAAAAAGCGCACAATGCAAAATGTCGGATTTTTTCATTTCTAAAGCATTTCATGTCTTTTTTTTTTTTAAAAGCCCAGTCACTTCAAGTTTTCCTAATCCTGGATAAACATCTGTCTTCACAATGCCGTTCTCCTTAAGCCACCGGTCTTTGCGCCGCGGTGGAAATCCCTTCTCGTTATGGTGGTAATTAATACGAGACGGTGAAAGCATATTTACAGTGGAGAAATCCATCCAGACGCATTTTCTATAAGCACTCTATCCAAGTAACTGCTGTTTTACATTGCTCCCACCCACCAGGGAAAGTCAATTTCATTTCTCCTCTTGGATTTGTCACTAGTGAGTTATGGGGGACTTGTAGACTAAACCCGATACCCGGCACAAGCCATTAGATATGCTTGGCGAACAAGTGTGTCGGACAAGTCCCAGTCTTTTAGTTTATATACACTGTGCGAGTGTGGGATGATAATTGCTTTGGAAGATAATGCATGTGAGCAGCGGAGAGCAGCGTGATCTCATATGCATATACAGGATCTCCAGCCCAACGCCTGGCATAAATAACACAGGAACCGTCCTTGGGGAGAAAAAAGATAAAAAATAAATTTAAAACGGAATTGAGGGCAAAATTAATCCTTTTGACATTTTGTGCTACTGTGCTCACCCTCTTTACTTTTTTTTATCATGCACAAATAATTAGCTTACACGGATGGAGAGTGGAGCCACCATTTTTCAAAGGAGACAAACATATTGAATGCAAATTGCAAAAGCTTCTTAGAAAATAGATTGTTTATTAATGGTCTGGTAGGTTCATTATATAGAAAGCAGGGTGCGGAAGAGGCATCATGGGTAATGGCTTTGTTGGGTACGAACAATAAAAGCGTGTTCCCATGGAGGTGACAGGTTCTCAGGTGCTCAATCTTGTCCAGGAAGAGAGCAGAACCTGGGAGAGGGAACGAGGCCGGGGAGGGGGGCTGGAGGCTTGCCTACACCTGTGAGGTCACTGCATCAAAAATGTGCCTCCCTCCCGCCACAGCGGATGTTATCAATGCTTTGCCTTGAAGAACCCCAAGGAGCACCAACAACAGAGGGTGGCAGTTGGGTACCTCATGCTCCCAGTTCCTACACTCTCAGAAAAATGGGTTCTTTGGCTTGTATCCATAGAGGAAGCCATTTTAGTTATTTATGGAACCCTCTATCACGGGAGCGAAGTGTGAAAGCTCCCAGACAAGGAACCATTTTACTCGACGAGGAACTAAAAAACTAGCGACACGGAAACTAGATAGTGTTCTTCTTTGAGGTCCCACGATTCCTTTTTCGGAGAGCGCGCTAGCCAGCCCCGCCAGGAGTCCACTGACACCACAACGGTTGTCTCTGCTCGCCAGGTCAGAAACGCGTGGCCTTCACGGAGGTACAGACACAGAGACTCCAGGTGAGTCCCCCGTACCTGCAGGCTCTGAGAGGGGACGGGTGGCACTGAGGCCAGGAGGAGCTCCGCAGCCCGTAATTATCAAACACATGAAGGAGAGCCCTGCCGAGTGAGGAATGGACTGACAAGCGCTGTTGTTCCAGCTCACTTACCTTGGAGCCCCGCTCGTTAAAAATAATTTCCACATCTAAAATCTTCCCGAATTGCTGCGGAGAGAAAGGAGACAGGGAGAGAGGAAGGAGAAAGAAAATAATTAGAACATGTCACGTTTGCACTATGTGAAGAGCCTCAGATGCTTGATTGTAACGCTTTCAAAAATAGAACACCCTGCTCTATTTATGCCAGTTTAAGCTGTGTATTCCACTGCACACAACAGGCTGCTCAAATCACATTTCTTTGTAATAAAAAAACACGGCTTTGCGGTAATTTCCCCAATTCACTCGATCCCTTTTCAAAGCCGAGCAATCCATGTAATTCATTAACATTTATAAAAGTTAATCTTAAACAACGAAAGTGTAGCGAAAACTGGCAGAACCGGTGGATTGCGAGTTCTGCTGAGGTGTACTGGAAGTAAATTGAGCATGTATCAGTAATAATGCATGAAACACACAGACAAATGCAGACTATACACTTTGAGTGTGCCGCTGTGTTTAGAAGGTATCAAATTTAATTCCCCTCGAGGATAGACGTAAAGGCCATATGGCAGTCGGTAAGTCAATAATTTCAACTGTACATACATATCAAGGTATGAAACATGCATACGCTCATATTAGCAACATAAATGTAATCATTTTACTGGTATGGCGAGTCAACAGCAGTGCTATACTATGGGAGCGCTGGGCTGTAGTAGATGGATATTAAGCAGAAATCCACACAGGACCACGGCACTCTGTATGCATCAGTGAACTTAATGGTGGACATTAGACTGCTTCTCTGCTGTTTTCCGGAGGAATAAGCCTTTCCAAGCACAAAGAGAGATGGAAAACAATGCAGTGTGCATTTTCGGCGCGGCTTAAAGCAGAACACCTCCTTCAATTAAAAGGGAAAATTGAACGGAGAACAACCATTATTGCTAATGATGAACCATACATTTGTTTATTATCGCCCTGACAAATATTATCATCGTAATTACCTGTCACACCGCCTTTTATTTTTGCAGCAGGTTCCTCTCAATTCTGCCGCATTATCAGATCGTCGTTATAATGACCGCCGGATGCCCGGTATTTGCTTTTTATGAACTAATTAGCATTAGCCAGGAGGCGTTGGCCACTCCCTCTACTAAAAAAAGAAGTAAATGAATCTGTGTCGGTGCCCGCGTGCATGTGTGCGCTGTGAAATGTCGCATGTAATAAACTCCAGCCTCCTATAGAGCCCCTGGTTGTGCGGGAGTATTGGCATTTCAGATGGCCCAGGAACATTGATAATGCTAATGACCCGGCCCCGTTCCCCGCTTCAGGAACCCCGAAAGCGCGGGTCTGTGCTGGCGGGGTGCCGGGGCGGGGCGTCTCTCCTCCCGCAGACTGATTACGGGGTGATAAACACTCCTTCCCCTGTGCTGGGAGAGGCTCCGCCATGTTAACCCCGCTTGCCTTATGATAATGAGGGCCGTCGTACGCTCATAACAAGACCTTGAATCAGGTAGTTTATTTCAATAAATAAATAAACATGCTCGAGCGCAGCAAGGTCGGGCAGGAATCCGCGCGGCAGGAAGACCGAACGCGGTGGGCGGATTTAAAGAGAAATAGGATCCCGGGAGGAGGGGGAAGGGGAGACCGGGGGGGGCGGAGAACGGCTCCTGGTCTCGAACGGGGGGTCCAGCTTTTCCCCGTGGCAGGGGCGGAAGAGCATCGGCCGCGAATCTCGCCGAGGAGACGCGCCGCCCCCCGCTGTCTCCGTCGAGCGAGGAAAGCGGGGAACCGCCTAAATGAGAAACCAACAGAGCCAACAAACAAGTGATTGTTTGTACATTTCTCTTTTCCCTCGTTTCTGCGAAAGCCACTGCAGTGGTCTCAAGGGGTTAACAAGCTTAAGTATTCAATTTAACGGGTTTGCCTTCAGATCATTAGAAAACAGTGGAATGAAAGCAAACCTTAAGTTCCTCTAATGAGTGGAATGAAAGCGGGTTTTAATTGCTGTCTACAATGGCCGCATTATTTCATTAAAACTAATTACCCTGTCAAGCAGTCCGCGTCGGCTTCATTTCAGCACAACAGGGAAGAAATGGGCCTTCCAGGCACACCGGGCTCAATGGGATTGATCGTTTGGCTAGGTCACTAATAAGGTTAGGAAGAGCCGGCTTTTATCTTCTTACACGGCCACCGGGAGCGCTGGGCACAGGCCGAGCGGGGAAGGGGGGGGTGGGGGGGGGGGTTTGTGGCGTTGCTCGCTCCGAAACACACACCCTGCCCCTCTCCGAGACCAGGCCCCATTTCAGCGCAAACCTCCCCACTCAGGTTAGCGGATGAGCGAGCTCCCCCTCTCCCCGTGATTCTACCCACTGAATTCAAATTCTACGGCTTCAACCAAACATCTGCTACTTGACATAATTTCCTCAATTTGTTCAAATTAAAGCAGTTTATACGCGAGGCTAAATCAGGCATGGCCATTTACATCCCAGCGTGATCCGTTCGTATGGGATGACGGTACATTCTAAACAAAAAAATGCGCACATACTAATTGCATTAACTGAACCTACTGGGTTTATGAGACGTGTTTGTGAGGGAGGCCATCTTTACGGTACAGGGAGAGGCTCCTGCTTGTAAACAAAGGCAGCCTTCACCCAAAACTAAACCTTCACTCAACCCCAACAACTGCATAAACACACCCACAAAATGGAGACCACTGGGAAGCCGTGGGCTCTAACCAGAAATTACCTTCCATGAGGGGGCTAAAAAATAAAAACAAGAGGCTGCAATGGTGTGTTATTCAGGGTAAATTGCCAATGATCTCAAGGCAGCAGTGAAAGCGGGAGGAACTCTGGGAGGAGCCCTGCACAATCCGTCTTCAGGATGAAAACGAGGAATTACAGCTCTAGCGTGGTGCTACCTGGAATCCACTAGTTTATAGAAGCAGGCAATTAAAATATGCAGAGGTCATTAAAAAGACATTAAAGGCACCCTATGGTAACCTGCAGCACCCATATAAAACTCCCTGCAGGCCTCCAACCAGAGACACATACTCCAGAGGAGGCTTTCAGGTAATAGGGTAGGTAATGGAGGGTGTGCAGGTGATGTAGTGTCTCATTTAGGAAGCCCACTTTGGGAGTGTGATGGGAAGAGCCCTCTCGCAGCTGGCTTTGCGAGCGCGGCGTTATTAAACACGGCGAAGCCACGGCAAACAGCCCATTACACGTTACATAGTGCCACATTTTACATGGGGAGGGGGGGTCCTTTAATTACTACAATATAGCATAGCCCCATGAGCTGGCACATCAGGAGACCTCTTTACTCTCTGTCAGAGTTGGGGCTGAGCGATGCATGATGGGAGGGAGCCAGGACGGGATTTCGGTTGGGTGCAGCGTGGCACGGCGGTCAGAGCTGGCCGTACAACCCCAAGGCTGAAAGTTCCAATCGCAGGTGTGGCAGCATTTGACAAAGAACGAACGGTCAAAACCTTGTCACTGCTCACGGGGAAAGCTTCATAAATCATTTGGTGACATACTTGCAGTGTGCTGGTATGTTCTTCCTTTCTTTGCAATTTTTGGTATTTTTTGTGCCAAGCACCTGCAGTATATTAAAGATTAATACGTGTCTGTGAAACTGCGTCACCGTTGCTTAACCAGAGTCGCATCGCTAAAACTCTTTCGATGGGTATATGATATGAGCTGACACTTGCAAAGTCATCTGCTAAACGAATTAGCAAAAAATAATATTCAGAATTTACCTCTCAGCTCAGGAGCCCTAGGTATTTTCCCATGAGATTGTGTTACATTCTGAACATGTCCGCAAGCTACACAAAAAGCTGGAACTTTGAGAACTATTTTACTCAATAACATTAACACCTCATACTTATTGTTGTAATTTCCCTAGATGTGTTTTTCTAATTACAAATTAAGCTGAAATAAGGACTGATAATGAGTGCAAAGTTTTTGTTGTTTTTGCACTGCTGAACTCCCACACACCTCGACTCATCTACACTGCAGCAATATTCCTGTCTGCCACATCCGATCGGATTTATTCTCCATTTCAGATTTCATTCTCTTCTGTTTACATCGAGCGCGGAGGCTCATATCGGCGAGAACTAGTCGAGCAGCAAGAGTGCATGCATGTGTGTTTCAGTGTGTGTGTGTGTGTGTGTGCGTGTGTGTGTGTGTGTGCAGATGGAGAACCGGTGGCCTGTGTGTTATCAACCTGCAGTGGGCTGCACCATTGAATGCTATAATGTCCCGATATTGCTTTTGTTTGCATTGTGCCTCTGCTGAAGCAGAGCCGTAATGGCACATCGAGCCAGTGGCACATTACAGCAATTAGAGTCAGGAGGAAGGCAGTGCACACAATGATCCGATTGAAGCCCATTGTGAGCAAAAGCAAAATGCTGATGGGATCTTTGTTGCAAAGCACGAGTTCTGCCCACAGCGATTTATCCCAGGCCCGTTCCATCGATAGGGAAGGAGAAACTTTGACAGGCCTCGGAATTTGCATAATATATCCATAAGTTGCACAATTCCGCAAAACAAACAAACTAAGCCTTGGTGCTAATTAGAAAGCAATCTGAATTCCAAAGAACCTAGTCTTGTGGTGGAAATAATAAACTGGTAAAAAGGAAATCTGTGAAAAAAACAGAATTGAGAACAGTGTCAAAGTGACAGACATGCTTAAAGGCCTGGGGTTTTATAAGTTTATCATATTACCCATAACAAAGCTGGACTAGTAAAAATAAACAACCCATCTATGTTTAGATTTCAAATTGCTGAGATACTGTCTGGTGTGATTTTCTGCCAACTTTGACTTTCAGCATAATTTAAAATAAATATACCTTTGAATTATAAGTCCCATATTGAGAAATCGGTTGTGGTATATTTGGACAGTTTAAATAAATTTGCATAGTTTAAATACATGTTAACTCCAGAGGCACTGAGCACAGAATAGCACTATACATTTTGCCCAGAGAATTTTAATTGGATCCAAATAGATTTTCAATAAACAATACAAATAAAACTGAATTAATCAGAGATGGCAATCCTGGCTCCTCTGTGTACAGTAGAAAACGAACTCACTCTAAGGCCAGCCTCCTGACTCATCTCCCGATTACTGACAGACAGAATCATGTGATCACTGCTCCCTAATGATGGGCGAATTCACTCAAAGAAAAACAACACATAAAGAATATATGATTTCATATACATTTGTTTCAGTGCTCAATTTCCCTTCTGCACATAAAAACACCAGGACCACCTTTTTATAACCTGCAACCTTTAATCTTTAAAGTATGTTTCAGTATTCATGTTGTTTACCAATTTAGTCCGGTGGTAGTTTTAATATATACAATGAACATGTAGATGGAGTAGATGCTAATGCAGTTTCATCAACCTATGAGAGTTTCGCAAAGAAAATAATATCCATGAGATGTGTGTGGATGTTGCTCTCATAGCCTAGGCAGGCAGAAACCCTGCAGGGACTCACACAGCAATAGCAGTCTTCTGGCAAGCTGTAATGCCTGGTCTTAAGAGAAGTACAGGGCTGCAGTACCTCACAGGTCTGTGCACTTCCACACAGGGTGCCGCCTGACCTCTGACCCCACGATCGATTGAGCTCATTCAACATGAATCCACCTGCATCGCTGGAAGAGGCCCACACGGCAGCCAGCCTCGGTCCTCACACAGTCTCTCTGATCTGTCTCTCCCCCTCTCCCTCTCCCTCTCCCTCTCTCTCTCTGTGACATTGGCTAATTGCGGTGTGGCGCTCGGCACCTGGGAGGCTCCACAGAGGGCCGGAGCGCTGGAATCCCGGGCCCCACCGCGGTCCCCACAACACCTGCACCCTCCCCGGAGCTGTCACCTAACTGGAAGCTAATGAGGAGAAACTCCCTTTTAACTGCGCAGAAAAATACTATTAATTATGTCCACACTGCTGGGATCTTCCACACCCTCCTGCTCCCCTCACATCAATGCTAGGAAGCCTCAAAGAGCACACAGCCACTCTTCCCACAGGTTTCCATGAGAATGAACTACCATAGGCAACAGATGTTATTGAGGGTTTAAGTAGTGAATAAATCTTGGACTCACTATTATACTAAATGTTATTGTCTGCTATACTACGCCACCGGTAAACATCGTGATCTTAACAAGCTAGTCCAACCGCTCGCTTTTTATCATCGTCTGGCAACAAGCTGTCACTCTTTCTCCGAACAGACGTCCTGTTTCGTGTTGTCAGTTAATCAGAAATTAAACAGGTGAAACCCGAATCGTGTACTGTCAGGTTTGTTACAGAGAGTGCTTGATCACTGAATCTCAGCAGGAGCAATTTGATAACATTAGCATTTTCTATAATAATCTATCAGAACTGAAGCAACAGGACGGAATAAACCCATCAGTAAAAACAATGCTAGGCTTTCATGTGTCCTGATATTGTCTGAAAATACAGGCACGCAGGATAATGATCATGAGATTGCGAGCGAGTCCAGGCGTGTTTTGCGCTGGGTATCCTTCGCAAAGGTCACTGAGCTGCAGTCAGGTTAGGTCTGGGACGGCTACCGTGGGCACCTGCCACAACGCGAGCTGGGAGCACTCTGCCATGAAAGACTGAAGAGCTCCTATTAAATATTCATCCTTCAATTCTGTACGCTCCAAAATTAACTACAGCAGTCATAATTCAAGGCGTGAAATCAAACACACAGCTGACGCGCAAACTAAAAAAAAAGGCTCTTCTGACATTTGTGGGCGAACAGCAAAGGGCAGTCATTGGAAAAGACAACCGACTGATTGTTAAAAGACTTGGTAGTCACTCTACTATTTTGGAACAAGGTTGTGTGCGGTGTTAGGTGTGAATCATTTAAGAGGTAAGACCAGCATATGCAATTTTAATGAACGCTGAGAGCTCCCAAAAAGGCACTTAACCTTTTAGTACAAGGGATGGCTACGCACAAGCATTTACAATAGCATATGTGTGTAGTAACAACACTCTTCTTCACACTCCAACTTAGCGTTTCCTTTTCTTTACTTATTCCCTCGATTCCACACCGTGTATTGTTGTCGTGTATTGTTGTCGTGCTGAGTGCTTTGTGCCGACACACGACACGCCGAATCGGTAGCTTTGGCTCACCCCAAACATTTGCCGTAAGTCCGGGTCTCGGAAGCGGAAGGGGATGTTGGAGACGTGTAACCGTTTGGGCTGCTGCTTCTCTGAAGAGTCCGAGGGCTGTAGCTGCTGGGAGCCCTCTGTCTGCGCCACGTCGTCTGCCTGCTGGAGGGAAACGCACACCAACGCTCGTTAGGCCCCACCTTCACTCCCAACACACCGAGAGGAAGAACCGTCGCCATTAGCCACCGAGTTCCTGAATTCCTGAAGTGGAAATCCACAAGCCACATATTATAGTTTTATACCTATATTCACGTATTACAAATTCCTTACACTTACTCAACATTTGTATGTAGCGCAGAAGATTAAGGGGCCTGTCAAAAGGTGTGGATATAGATTTAAAAACCTGTGACACGTCTAGACTAAAGGGTTCATTATTGGTGCCATGTATAAAGACCTGAGGGAGAAAGACTCAAACAGCACTCCAGCTCAAAGCCCATGTGTTGATCTGTCCATCACCAGCAGAAAGTGGCAGCGACGCTCCCACCTCAGGATGAATGACATGCCTTTGAGCTGCTTTCTGTGACAACCTCCATTTATTTCACCCTCACGCGAAACGCCATTATAAATACAGCCACCACCGCAACCACCGCCTCTCTATTCAAGGAGGAATTGGTGTGGCCAGCCTACTGCTGAGAGGTCCAGCACTTGAGGAGGGGGAGGAGATGTGCCAATTACCAGATAAAGAGCAGAAACACCCAAGGGAGTTTCAGAGTTACTCAGTAAAAGTATTCCAGTTAAAGATGATCCTGCCTTGTCTCCTTTTTTGAGGTGCAGTCTAATCAATTATGCAACTGTTTTCTTTCAAGGGCTCTGTTTACATTTCTCAAGGATAAGGGCTAGATGAAGAGAATGTTATGTCATATGAAAACAACGGAGCCTATCATTTGATAGCAGCAGTTTTATGTTTTAGGTTCTGAAATCCTTGCCTTAAAAAAATGAAACGTGCGCGGACAGAAACAGCTCAGACAGAAAAACACAGGCTTCAGGAGTTAATATACATAATGAATTAGAATAACATGGGGAGGTGGGACGAAAAGATGATGTCAGCTAAAGTTCTGGGGCTTAGCAGGATCAATGAGAGAGAAGTGCTGAAGGCAGCGACATTCTGGCAGCCAGCGGACTGCTTCATAGTCCTCAGACGGAGAGAGAGAGAGAGTGTGTGTGTGTGTGTGTGTGTGTGAGCGAATGTGTGTGGATGTGCGAGGGAGAGGGTGAGTGGGTGTGTGTGTGTGAGAGAGGGAGAGGGTGAGTGTGTGAGTATGTCTCTGAGAGAGAGGGAGAGAGCAAGTGAGTGTGTGAGGGAGAAGGAGAGAGCGAGCGAGTGTGTGTGTGAGAGAGCGATTGAGAGAAAGACAGAGAGAGAGGGAGAGATGGGTTCCTCAGCTAAGCACACAACACACTGTTTGAACAGGAGTCTCTAATGTTTTCCTTCCCAGCAACATGGAGGAGCTGCAAGGGCAAAGACATACGACTCAAAGACTTCAGCACGCAGTACGGCTCTGCAACGTCACGGCTCTAAGACACTCTCCTACAGCCTGGCTCTGCTACTGCATACCATTGGACTCTACAAGACTATAGCAGACATCACGGCTCTACGAGACTCTCCTACAGCCTGGCTCTGCTACTGCACACCATTGGACTCTACAAGACTATAGCAGACATCACGGCTCTACGAGACTCTCCTACAGCCTGGCTCTGCTACTGCACACCATTGGACTCTACAAAACTATAGATTATTGCACAAAGACTGGCTTTACAAGACTTCTGCACACAGCCAGGCTCTACAAGACAACAGCACACGGAGTGACTTTACAAGAATACCGTGTATGGCCCATCTCTACCAGAGTATTTCACACAGTGGCTTTAAAAGACTACTGCACTCAGCTTGGCTCTGCAACACTACTGTACAGAAAACAAGACTATTGCACACACAGTATACTGGCTTATGATGACTACTGCACACAGACTGACTGGGCAGAACTGCACACAGAGTTCAGTCCCTCCTCAAAGTCCTGCACTGTTTGAGAATCATTCCAAGGCGAGACTGTTTCTCCTCATCACACCCCAAACATCTCCGAGATAAGAAATGAACTCATTCGTTCCTACCCCTCATTATCATTAATACAAACCCTTATTATTATCATGATGGCGACGATGATTGCCGCCATTACCGTCCTCATCATCATAATCATACACATCGCTAAAATCATCGTGGTTTATTTGTTTTCGCGGTTCTCGCTCATCCGAGATGATCTACGGCGGCAGCCTGCTTTTCCGAAACGGATCCTTCGTTTCAAAAAACCCCATCCCTGCTTTCATTTTTCTCCACCGGGAGCGGCCAGCATGCCAGCTGGGCTCTGGCCCTCGCCCTCCAGTACGGAGTCCAGCGCTCCGCTGTCCCCAGTGGTGCTGGGAGATTAGCGGATGGTGTGAGGGGATGGGGCTGGTGGGGGGGGGTTGTCAGTGTGACATGTGCTCCGGTGAGAGGGGTTAAGTGGCTGAACCAGGCTTACAGGGACAGAGTGTACGCTCAGGGGTGATGCATTGCACTGACGCTCTGTCACAGACCTGGGGGTGGCTGGTTGGTGGTGGTGGTGGTGGGGGGATTCAGGTATGGGAGAATGAAAGGGTATTTGGAAACCTCCGAGTCAATCCCTTCCATCCATCACTTAGGACATTATCTTCCTTTTAAAAAGCCGGGCCTCTGTGGTAACACGCCGCGGAGTGACACAAACACTGGAACGCCGTGTTTTCCCGGACCGATACTCCGGGCCCAATCCAATCAGACGGGTTAGATCCTGATAGTGCTCTGCCGGATGCTGTTCTCTCCGGGCCTTGCTCCCGTTCTCATTCCTGTGGAGTCTGCCTCTCTCCCGTTCTCATTTCTGTGGAGTCTGCCTCTCTCCCGTTCTCATTCCGGTGGAGTCTGCCTCTCTCCCGTTCTCATTCCTGTGGAGTCTGCCTCTCTCCCGTTCTCATTCCTGTGGAGTCTGCCTCTCTCCCGTTCTCATTCCTATGGAGTCTGCCTCTCTCCCGTTCTCATTCCTGTGGAGTCTGCCTCTCTCCCGTTCTCATTCCTGTGGAGTCTGCCTCTCTCCCGTTTTCATTCCTGTGGAGTCTGCCTCTCTCCCGTTCTCATTCTTATGGAGTCTGCCTCTCTCCCGTTCTCATTCCTATAGAGTCTGCCTCTCTCCCGTTCTCATTTCTGTGGAGTCTGCCTCTCTCCCGTTCTCATTCCTGTGGAGTCTGCCTCTCTCCCGTTCTCATTCCTATGGAGTCTGCCTCTCTCCCGTTCTCATTCCTATGGAGTCTGCCTCTCTCCCGTTCTCATTCCTATGGAGTCTGCCTCTCTCCCGTTCTCATTCCTGTGGAGTCTGCCTCTCTCCCGTTCTCATTCCTATGGAGTCTGCCTCTCTCCCGTTCTCATTCCTATGGAGTCTGCCTCTCTCCTGTTCGCATTCCCACGGAGCCTGGCCTCTGGCCTCTGCTATCAGGCCACAATCATACTGTCTGGGAGGCTGGGCTGCATATGATAGAACTCAACAGCAGGCCCTCTCAGTCTCTCTCCCTCTTTCTCTCTCTCTCTCACTCCGACTCTCTCTGTCTCACACTCTTCCGTGTGTCTGTCGCACACAATCTCTTCCTTCCTCTGTTTTGTCCACTTCCTCCAGCTCTCTCGCTTGTCTCTTGCTTCTTTTTCTCCTTCTCCCTCATAAATGAACAAACAACAAACATATGAACAAACATGCCCAGCATGAGAGGAAGAACCCGAAACAAAAACAAAACAAAGCTGGACATTTTAAAATGATGTGTGTGTGTTTGTATGTTTTTGTTGCGTGTGTGTGTGTGTGTGTGTGTCTCACATATGGCCTTCAGGCTGTGTAAAGCACTTACAGTATACAGCATTTTTCCAGAACCTCTGGTTCTCCCTGAAGAAGACGGGCAATTTGTCTATGTCTGGTCCGACAGATTTGTCTTTGTAGAGAAGCGAGCTCCTCATACATCCTTGTGCATTTTACATACAGTCCTAAAACTGATAAACTGAAGCTCCATCTCCTGATCCTGTGGGTGCCAGAGTAAACGGGCTCTCTCAGGACAACGTGTGCCCTGTTCCCCCCTGGCTGCGTCCGGCGGTCTCAACAGCCGCCCGAAGCCAGTCTATTTCACACTCCTTTCCAGCGTTTCACTGCGGACACAGGGGCTGTCAAGGCATAGTGACTTTTAATATTGCGCTCCGGCTTGCTTCTGCGTTTCTGTGTCTCAATAGCCGGTGCCGCAATCTAATTTGGTCTCTGCGTCGTGCTGTTTTCACGCTGCTTGGTCTTAGGTACGGTTTACGCAGTCAGCCTCTGTTCTTGGCTCTGCTCTCGGGGAGTCAATGATCTTAAAATGAGTCCGGAATTAAAATTCCTCTTTTCGGGTGTCCATAATAGGGAGAGATAATAGGTACTCTCCTGGAGGTATTGTGGGCTTTTACTGCGGTAATTAGGCGATTTTGTTTTACTACGCCTTTCTTTCAGGTTTGTGCCATTATTGAAGCCTGGCACTGCGAGGTGACCGGCCTCCCCCTGCAGCTGGTGCAGCAGGCTGAAGCGCCCTGGCAGACAGCAGCCGTGTTTATAGGGAAGGTGTGATATTGCTATTCCTCAGGCACACAGTGCCCTTCCTGTCATCTCTTTCGCTCTCCGTTCATTTGCTCTGTGCAAACCTGCGGGCCGGCTCTCTCCCGGGCCTCCCTCTCCGGGCCTGTCCCGAGCTGAACCTGGCGGAGCCCCTGTGAGCCGTGCAGCTGTGCTCTGAAGGTCAAACGCGCTCGGGGGGCAGAGGCGCGGGGAAGGCCTCTGCGGGGGCGTCGAGCGCCGTGTCCGTCCGTCCGTCCTACACCTCTCTGAAGAGAGGAGAAGGGCGGTCACGCGGTCACGCGCGATCCCAGAAGCCCGTGCTGCGACACGTGGGCCGGTGGTACACGCTCGACAGGCGCCTGCGGCTACGCAAAATTTAATGTGGAGAGCCCCTCTGCCCGTGTGAGAGGGGCCCCTCTGCCCGTGTGAGGAGGGGCCCCTCTGCCCGTGTGAGGCGGGGGGAGCGTTTAGCAGGACCGGGGTAATTGATCATTAGAGGGGCGCAGCAGGGTGAGCGGTCGAGCCCTGTGAAGATGGAGTGCTAGATCGTCGCCTCCCTCCTGCTTCTCCACACCGACGGGCGGCTAGGCCAATCACAGCTCTGCCTTTTGGCAGCCGAGGGGCCTGGGGCAGAATGTGGCCAGCGGATGGGCCAATCGCAGCTCTGCCGTCAGGCGACAGTGGGGGCCCAGGGCGGGAGGTGGCCGGGCAGGTTGGCCAATCGCAGCTCAACCGGCTGGCGGCGGTAGGGCCAGGGGGCGGGACGTGGCTGGGCGGATGGGCCAATCGCAGCTCTCCCGTCTGAAGGGCTGTGGGGCCGGGGTGGGGGGGGATCACAGGCAGATAGATGGGCGGAACAGAGCTGTAATTACCCCTCCAAGCGCCTGCTCCCCCCGGCCCCCCGTGCGGGACATTCTCCGGCTCCTGGGCCCGAACCCTGCGCACGCTCTCTATCATTTATCATAAAAGTGCCATCAGTCATTCAGGTGCCCTGCATACAACAGCTCCCACCGGCCAGAAAGGGCGAATACATCAAGTTTAACAGGTAACAGCGCAACAGCGACGCCTCCATCAAAACCCCCTATTTCCTGTGCATGACTATGCTATATGTATGTTTGGGGAGTCCGCACACATATATATCTGCGATATGCCGTAGCCTGCATGCTAAGGCTTCGGTAGCTCTCCACAGGGAGACTGTTATTTTCATCTCAAACCAGACCGCGCTCTACCTGAGAGTCGAGGGCCGAGTACACTCTGCCGTAGTCAGAAAAACCGGCAACACACTCTCGCACCGCGCCCACGCGTACGCCCGGCGCGAACCTCCAGCCGTCCTTGTTTTTTCCCAGACTACTTCTCCGACGCCGAGTACTCTCTCGTCAGGCGCTGGAGACGAAGTGCTGAGCAATAAGCACTTGAGTGGAGGACTCGTGCGGTGGGTTTTTATCTAATTATCCCATCGCCACCTCCACCCCCAGCCTCCCTCCTTCACACCGCTAAGGAGCCTTCTACAGGGGTTTCACTTTCGCAATTTGCCTTTTAATTTGTGTTAATTGCATGTTAATTATATTGCAGCTAGCATGCGCCGCATCTGTCTTTTCAGAGACAGGGTTCCAAGGGGCTTCTTTCTCTTCCAGAGCAGAGTTGAAAAGTAATTAAAAGTCTCCTTTTTTCGGAGGGGAGACTGGTGCCCTCCCATGGCCCTCCCGTAACAATGCTAACATAGTAGCGTTCGGTTACTTCAAAGTTTGGGTCACAGGATCACTGGCGCGTTCGCCACCATTGTGGTTCAGACTGAACCCGGGCTACGTTCTGGCGGGTTTGTGCGGTTTGGTCACGTTGGCTAGGCCAGAAACCATCCGTCTAGCTGCTGGGGACCGCTCCGGTGTGACAGAGACGCTGACTAGTCCCCTTCGGCCACCTTCGTCTTCTTTACGACAGCCATAACCCGAGATATTCCCTCAGAAAAATGGAAATGACCCACTCAGTAGTAAACATTAGGACACAAAGACAAATTGTGAAAGCTGCCAGCTCTGGGTTATGATAAAGGCATAAAGAAGAGGAGGTTTTATGGAACGTTAAAAAAAGATCCCCAAATCAGTGATCAGTCTGTGCATTACCTTGCTAAAGGTTTATGAAGCCCCATTACCATGATTGAAGCCGAGAGCACACTGTAACACATTTTTATACAGGTGCCGCTGGTGGACATTATGGATGGGCTAAATGATTTACGGAATGACAGGAGAGCCTGTTTTACTGGGCTGATCTTCTTACTCAGACACTTCACACACCTACAGTAAATGTGTGCTGCCCCTAAGTAGATAAGGACAAACGCCGGCATTATTGCACGCATCGACCCAAACTTTAATGCTCTGGATGAGGCTATGGTACAGGTACAGCTGTTTGTGAGCACGCTTGCAGAAACACACACACACACACACACACACACACACACAACCCACGCTTGCGCAAAACAGGTACACACACAAATAAATGCACATGCAAAGAAAAGCTTCCGCGCAAATTTGAACGATAGCTGGAAAAACACAAGGCCCTTTTTTGCACGCATACATACACACACACAAATAAATTAATGCACACAAATTTGAATGAAATACAGTATACATGGCACTGTTTAGCATACACTCACACACATATACAGAAACATGCACACACACAAACACGCGCCCACACACACACAAGTGCGCACACACACAGGCACACACACACAAAGGCGTACCCACCCACACACACACACACACACAAACACACACACACACGTAACTCCATCAGAGAGGCTGGCTGCTATCGCGGCCCGTGTCTCGGTGGCGTAGGAGTCTCCCTGGCACTCTGTGCGGTGTTGATTCCCCCGCCATGTTCCGAGGAGCCAGGGAGCAGTGAAGCTGCTCGGGGAAATAATTGCCGGAACATTATCATACAAGACCACCTTCAGCACCCCCATACCCCACCCTCCCACCCCCCCATGGGCGCTGTCACAGGCCGGGCTGCACAACACTGCCACCACGCAGGCTGTTAGCTCAGCCAACTCACCCCTCTCCTTGTTCAGTCATTTCTCTAACATACTCATTCAGTGTTATCTGCAAATCACTTCCAAAGTGCTCTGCTCAGCACTTTTCCCCTTGGAATGGCAGTACAACCACATAATTGAAACTATCTGATTGGAAAGCTGCCAAGCAGGTAGATTACATCCGATTAGGGTGATACCGGCGCTTCACTTAAAGGGATTAGACTGAGCCGCTTTATTTTTTTATTTGTTCCTCCCTCTCTCTCTCTCTCTCTCTCTCTCTCTCACCCTCTCTCTCACCCTCTCTCTCTCTTTCTCTCTCTCTTAGAAGGAGCAGCAGACAAACCCTTTCTGTCACCTGCCGGTGGCGTGTGAGAGGAGAGGGCCAATTCTTGAGCAGGGCTTTCAGATAACTTAATAGCCCTAAATAGCCTGGGTTCCAACGTCAGTTATTCCTGAACGTGTCTAACCACGGGTAAAATAGCACTCCGGTCAATGTGTTACACCAACATCTAAAGACCAAATCAGTCGTTAAGGAGCAATTACTCTGACATGGCCGAATAAAAAAATCGCAACCGTTAGAAGGTTCCGGAAAGGTGTCTGGGAGAAGCCAGGTACCTGCTGATGACAATGAGATGGGTCTAATGTGCACATTATTTCAGGGATCCACTGTGAACCTAACTCGACGATGAGAAGCAAATTAACCTCCACAGAGAACCTGGTCTGAGACAGGCGAGTGAGAGTATAGTAGAAATGACAGTTTAAGTCTACAAAAACTATAATTACACCCAATTTTAGACAGTCCTCATTTTCTTGCTACGGGCTGTCAAAATCCAGCCGCATGTGCGGATTAGCTGTACTAAGTTTATTTTTAACTAAAAGAAGAGTTTCTCATGGAGCCCAATCCACAGTCTCCAACTATTTGAATTAGAGATACCAAAAGGCAGTTTTTTTCTTTCTTTCTGCGGCAGGCCTCTCTCTCTCCCCTCATGATTTGAAGAAAAGTTCTGTGGTTTCGCTCAGCGGGGTGCTTTCAAGTGAGGTCGTCTGAACTCGGCTGTCAGCAGGCTTCAGAAGCCTATCCTTGGACAACACTGTCAAACGTCCTGACTCGAGACCTCAAAACCCACACCCCCACCCTACCCCTCTCCCCTCTCCCCAGCCCCGCCTCATCTTTCATTATTAACCGTAATAACCTGAAGGGAATTAAAACTGCTATAGGACGACTCATTTCTCTTTTCTCAACAGCAGTTGTCGCCTTTCAAGAAAAAAACGGAAAAAAAACAACAACACAATAATAACAGTAAGAGGCCCGGCCTGGTGGCGAGTGCTGATCCGGTCGCCAGAGATGTTCCCATCGGGGGCTGTAATGAAAGGCGAATCTGGCGGCCCGACACCAAAGCGAACAGGCCGGGCTGTCGTTAAAGCAGACGAGCGCGGTGGTGGCAGAGAGAGAGAGGCCGGGGGGATTAGACCTCTGCTTATGCTGCACTTTCCTCATGTGTCCCCCATCGCCACTTTGGGAGGAGAGGCTTCTCTGCCAGGCTCCTCTGCGCCCGCGGGTGGGACGGCGGGATGAAAGGGGTTGTGGGACGGCGGGGGACGGGAGGTGGCGGAGAGGAGCGTGGAGCGGGGAGAGTGGCAGGGCTGCCCATTATAAATTCAAATGTGTGGGCCCCACCAGTGCCCGGACGCTCCCTCCCTGTGAGACACTCACACAAGTCCCCCCCCCCCCCCCCTCCCTCTCTCCCCTCCCTCCCTCCCTCTCTCTCTCCTCTCAGGTGTCCATTAAGGCTGAGAGCTGAGGACGGCTTGAGACAGCAGCGGGGGAAAACGGGCGTAAATTAAATTTAACGGCAAATTGAAAAGATGGCAGAGGAGAGAGTCCTGTCTGGAAGTGCACCTATTCTTTCTCTCTCTCCCACTCTCTCTCTGTCTCTCTCTCCCTCCTACACACACACACTCTCTCTCCCCCTCCTACACACGCTCTCTCCCTCTCTCTCTCTCACACACACACACTCTCTCTCTCTCACACATATACACAGACACATACACATTATATCTCTCTCTCTCTCACACACACACACTCTCTCTCGCTCTCTCTCCCACACACAGACACATACACATTCTCTCTCTCCCTTTACACCCACTACTTCAAAGCCTCACATTTGCAAGAGCTCCTAAATCCAAAGAAATTGCTTTCTCTCACTGCAATTCCAAAATAATAAAGTGTTTTCCTTCTTTTTGCTGCGTTTAACAATAAAACAAAATTGATTAAAATATTTTTGACTTTTAAATAGCACTTTTTTGTGTTCAGTGTGGAAAATACAGCAAGGTCCATAAGTATTTGGACAGTGACACAATTTGGCTGTGATTCCTACATAGCGCGCTTGATATGGGTGTACATACCCTCAAATTAAATCTGTACATCCATATGGCATCATGTACGAATTACAGCCCTTTAAATTCAATTTCAAAGTCTCTGTCCAAATACTTCCAGACCTCACAGTACATATATTTCTTTACAAATGCAACTTTCGGGGTGTCTTGGTGGCGTAGCCTGTAGAGCACTGACCGCATGCTCATTGCGAGCCGCGACGTTGGCGGTTCGAATCCGACCGTCTGACATTTGTCGCATGTCTTCCTCTCTCTCTCGCTCCCATTCTTCCTGTCTCTCTATACTATACTGTCCAATAAAGCTGAAAAAAGGCCTAAAAAATATTTTAAAAAAAACCAAATGCAACTTTCGGAGCGTAGCTGCACTTATTCAGGTGATCCAAATGCGCTTTCAGCTAAAACTTTAGCTTGGCTGTGGTCACAACGCAGTGTGGGTTGAGGCCTGCGATAGGCAGTTCTGCCGTGGGCAGAGCCGTTATTGGACGGCCCCTGGGTGTCTGGGCCTATCGCGGTGACTCACCGGTACTGTCGTCGTGCCGGTGAGGGACGGTGTGCTGCTGTCGGTGCCAGGCGGCTCGCTGTGTGTCTGTGTGGGCGTGTAGATGGTCATGGCGTGCTCGGGCACCGTGCTCTGGCCCGTGTAGTCCTGCGTGGGGTGGGGGTGGGGTGCCGCGTACTCCGCCGGGATCCCGTTCTGCGGAGGAGGGGGGTACTGGGCAGGCGGGTACGGCTGGGCCATCGCTTCTGGGGGGGCTGTGGCCTCTTGGTTACCCTAAAAACAGAGAGGAGAGAAATCAATGTTTAATTCACTTCCACGTCGCCCTCGTTCAGGCTGAATTAACGAGCATGATTTTGCAATAAAGTTCAAAATACGATAAGAGAGGAAAAATAGCAAAAGCAATAACAGGATTGGCTATCTTTGTCTGAATAGAGCCCAATAATAAAGACAATATAAGTTCATAAAACATAAAAAGGGGAGCCTCCCGGAGAAATAGTAGGTGGACGTGTATGAAGGTTTTCAGCAGTGTCAAACCTGAGGGAAAACCTGCTAGTGTTGTGTAGCGATGCCTGAAAAGGTATCCAAGGTTTCCAGGCTGCTTTGACATCTCAGAGAGGTCAGTGCTCCAAAAAGTGACCGAAACTCTGCTCTCTCAGATTCACAAACGACGAGTGATAGGGACATTTCCACAGCCTGGCGTTCAAAGCCAATGCCTGGCCAAGTCTGCTTCTGTGCAGGCGGAGATGATGGGGTTATGCAATGAGAGCAGCTGACTATCTTAAACATCTGCAAATGGAGTGCATGTTACCGGCTTTAGACTTTCAAGATGATTGGCCATTTTACATAGAAAGCACACTAAATATTCACACTGTTCTTCATTGTCATGTTGAAATTTACTCCTCCTTACAGCATGAAGGCATGAAACACCTTTAATCTCCCCACTTCCTGTGACTCCCCTTCACTGATTGGCATTGGTGCTGGATTTATGTAATGTACATTGGGCTAAATACTTAATACACTCAATTCCGCTAGACAGATTACAGAGATCTATGCTGGTCGCACAATGCAGGCTGCTTTCTCTCTCATATCGGAGATATATTTTTATAAATCATTCTTTAATAAGGTGATGGGAAATAGTGGAAATTATTGCTATACACGTGCTATGCAGTTTATGCATATGTCCAATTATATTCAGACATATTCAAAAGATATATTTTTAACTTGAGCTGCTCCAGATTACATTGAAAGACAGAGAGGCCCCATTGGGGAAAAACCCAGCAGTATGTGAAATACTGTAAATTGTCTGTTGATAAGCAATGCAAACATGGACAGTACAGAAATAATTCAGCACAGAAATACCCATTTAAGCTCTGACATATGGTTCATATGTTTAAACCAGGTTAAGTGCTAATGGTCACACTTTATTTTTAGGTTTTGTTTATACTCCTAAAATATCTTGATAAATCCAGTGCTAACCCTGTATGACACTCAGTAGTTAGCAATTAAATAGAGAGCAGGCGGTAAAAAAGTCATCAAATTTTTATTTCAGCGAGTGACATCATTTATAAATGATTACAATAAATATATACACCTGGTATGTTCATATAAAAAAACAAGACAGTTTTTACCACTGAGATTTACAGTAAACTAAGTGATGTACCAACAACCAAAAAGATAATCAAAATACCCAATTACTTTGCACTTACTACGTGTTGATTAACAAAACGTTGTAAGTAATACTTAGTTAATATGTAACAACATATTTATTGAGTGTTATAACCATATGGCCCTGAGAGCAAGGTATGACAGACAGTAGAAATTACACAACGAAAGAAATGATCCTCCCAGATAACCGCGGTATAAATACTGAGAGAGATTACCTCCAGGAATTGTAGCCCGTAGGACTATTCCTTACTGTATGTCAGAGCCGTTCACACTCTCCCAAGCCTCGGTTAACATGTCTCTATTGTATTTTTGAATTGCAGAGGGAAGTCGGAGAGAACCTGGCTTTGAATCTCATTTGTGGTTAATTTGTCGCCTTCAAAGTAAAATTTTGTCAAGCCGTGTGACTTCAGCTAAAATTGGAACCTTTTTGGGGTGCGGTTTTTCATCTCAGCTCAGAAACGGCTGGGGAAATAACTGCTGCCCAGCAAACTAAATAACTTGGGGAAAGGGCTATCATATCATGTTTCAGGGCAGATTAGAGAATTGCTTGATCATTATTACCCAACACACTTTATTTTGTAGAACATCGCTCGATAGCCGTGCAAGCCTGGAATGGGGGAATCTAAATTGCTCTCTTGGCAAGCATGAGGCGAAAGATCAATTAACTGATAAATTTTTGATTATAACCTTTGATTTAAATTACAGGTTTCTAATACTAGTGGCCGTTTCCCTTACGTGGGGTTTTTCTTCTCTTTATAACCCCCACCTCCCTCTCCCTCACTCCCTCTGAGAGCAGGGGTGTAAATAAATCTCTCTCTCTTTCTCTCTCTCTTCCCCCTCCTCTCCCTCTCTCTCCCTCTCTTCCCCCTCCGCTCTCTCTCTACTTCTTTTCCCCCTCCCCTCTCTCTCTTTCCCTCTCTTCCCCCTCCTCTCTCTCCCTCTTTCCTCACCTCTCTCTATCTCTCTCTCTCTCTCTATCTCTCTCTCTGTCTCTCTCTCTATCTCTCTCTCTCTCTCTCTATCTCTCTCTCTCTATCTCGCTCTCTATCTCTCTCTGTCTCTCACTCTCTCTCTCTCTCTCTCTCTGTCTCTCTCTGTCTCTCTGTCTCTCTCTCCCTCTTTCCTCACCTCTCTCTCTCTCTCTCTCTCTCTCTCTCTCTCTCTCTCTCTCTGTCTCTCTCTCCTCCCTCACGGTCAGTCTAGCACGTTTCATCATGACGGCGTCTCGTCCCCGCCGGTTGTTTGATGTCTCCGCCGGTGGGGGAGAGGAGTCCCTGACGGTGAGTGACAGGACCCGGTCTCTCTGGGAGTCCGTCGTCGGTGGAGGGGTCATCTTCGCTGTCAGCGTGTGATTGCAAGGGCACGGCTGGGGCGCGTACACACACCGATCGGGAGGGGGGCGGGGGGTTCGAATCATATGAGGGCAGGCTGTCCAGACCAAGGGTTTATTTGAGGATATTAATCTAATACAAATCTGGGCTTGCCCTTTGAGACTGTGGCCTGACCCCTGATTGAGGACCTGGGGGCACAGGAATGCAATAATCTCCCTGGCCAGGGGGAGTCGTCCTTTTAATTTCATAATTCCACAAGGTAGGAGCACGGCGAGCTTCTGGGAGCAGTTAGGTCACAGAAGGGATATAGAACGGCCCAAGACCGTGGGGCCCATGACACCGTTAAGAACAATTTACTGCGCCATTTTTCCCACCTAAATCCACTGCACTGATTGGCTTTCAGATGGAGTGCAGCCACCGCGCTGTAAACAGCGATAGCACACCAGCTGAAGTCTCACTCTGGAGCCAAGCGTAAAAAGAAAAACATGATTAGCTGATAACCTCTCCAAAAGGGCTTTTCAACCCCCTCTGGCAGGGATTATATATATGTCGGGATGTTGCTTTATATTAAACATTTAAGAACAACACACAATTCCTTCATCTTAATAAAAACAGCACACATATTTTACTCAATATTTTTATGGAGCTTTTATGGCCGCATCAACTGGGGACGATATTAACTGAACCAATAGAGTCTGTCCCAGAATGCATTGCTTATTGTTGCACTGCATTGAATCCCAGACGCAGAACATAATAAGGCCACCATTTTCTGTTAGAAATACAATGTGGCCAGGGCCGCTGCAGTAGAACTGGCCCAATGTCAAATAAAGTTCGGCTCTAATTGATTCTTCCACACAATTAGGTTATTTGACTGCGGGCAGCTAGTAACCACTGACAATTGATGATTAACAATTTTTGTCAATCAGTTCACCGACACCGTTTTAAATCAAATGAAACGCAGCAGGGTAATTGAAAACATCAGAGCGATCGGCAGACTGAAAAAAATCGAGCTAATATGCACTCTGTGGGCGGAGGACGAATACGCAGCGAGGAAAACTCAAGACCTTAATTATGAGCTCTGGCTTTTAATGCAATCATATAATTGAGCAGCATTCATATTTTAACAGTCATGGATTTATTCAAACAGAGGCAGCCAGACGTAGCATAGCTCCCTAGAAGGCCTGCTGATGTGTTCGGTTCACATTGACACACACACACACACGCACACACACACACACACACACACACACACACACACACACACACACACACACACTCATCTACTGTGGCTATTTCTGCTTTGCAAACTCATTTGCAGAATTCGGATTAACCTTTGGTAATTCAATTAAATTCATTTAAATTGTATTTGTATAACACTTTTTACAGAGACACTGTCAAAAACACGCTTTACAGTGACAAAAAGAAAAGAAAAAGGAAAAGCGGAAATAAGAAATAAAAGTAAGATTCTTGAAAACGGAAAGCAGCACAGCAAAACAAAATTGAACAACAACGAGAAATAAATATTATTTGAATATGTGCCCACGATGGCCACAGGAGAAGTTTCCCTCCATATTACCAATGAAACAATTATGCGGGACTCCAACACCCAACAGCATACGTATCTTGAATATAATCAGGAAATACAGGCAGAGCATGGTGGAAATTGAAGTCTTTAAATAGAAAGTGACTGCTGAGCAGTGAGAAAAGGGGCAAAAAACGGAAAAGACGCATTTCTGTGGAATATAATATGGGGTCTGGAGCAGGGGACGGTGAGACGAAATCCGTTATTTTGCGTTTCTTTATTGTCATTAGCCTTTTCCACTGACTAAGCAGCATTAGCTTTCACGGCGCGCCATCAGCGAACTAGAAAGAGCCTCTGTTTAATAAGAGTGCAGAGAATTGCATTAATGTAAATGTAGTGGAAACAATGAGAGCCACAGCCATTGACATGTTGGCAAACAAATGAGACTGTCCTCTCAATTAGGGAAATGCTCCATTATCCAAATGAAAAAGCACTCTGCCGTGGCAGGCCGGTGCACGGACAGGCTTGGAGAGGGATGGGCCCCTGGGGCCCCAGAGCAGCCCTGGGCCCAGATTGCTGTCTGACCCAGACTGCCTCTTCCCTGCCTCATAGCTTTCATATCCTTTCCCTCTCTCTCTCTCTCTCTCTCTCTCTCACATTCTCCACATCTCCCTCACTCTCTTTGCCGCTCCATCCTTCTCTCTCTCTCCGCCTCTCTATCCTTCTCCCTCCCTGCCTCTCTCAATCTCTCTCCCTCTCTGCCTGATCCTCACTCTCCCCTTCTCTCTCTACCTCACCCTCACTCTCCCTCCCTCTACATATTCATTCACTATCTCACCACCTCTTTTGGCATCTCTTTTAGTCTCTCTCTCTCTCTCTCTCTGTCTCTCTCTCTCTCCCTCTCTTTTGTCCTGCCTGTCCGGTTGAAAGTGAGTTCACTGCCATTATTTACATGCGCAGGGGCTATTACTCTAACACAACAACGCAATATAACAACACAATCATTTTCCTACACTTCATATGCTTACACAACAACACAGCCATTGTCTTACACTTCACTTATATAATAACACAATTTTACTACACCTCATATGCTTATACAACAACACAATCATTTTCCTCCACTTCATACACTTAGACTACAACACAACACAACACAACACAATCATTTTCCTACACTTTGTACGCTTACAAAAAACACAATCATTTTCACAAACACTTACACATATACAAGAACTCATTAATATTACTACACTCATACAACACAATCATTTTCCTCCACTTCATACACTTAGACTACAACACAACACCACAATCATTTTCTTACACTTACACAGTTATATAAGAACACAATCATTTCTTTTTCAGGTACAATTTCCGGAGGTGGCAAAAACGGCGAGCAGCGACAGGCCGAACCGAAAACGAACAGGAGCGCTCTGGGAAGAGGCACACGAGGCGGCGGCCGCCCCCCAACCCTCCGTTTCGGTACGCGGTCGAAAGCGCGCGGAGCGCTTAGCGTGGGGGGTGCGGCGGGTATTTTCAGAGGTGAGGGGAAAAATGGAAGAGAACTGCAACAGTGCGCGCGGTTTGATTTACAGTCTCGGGCGCTAGCCGCCCGTCCTTTACGGCTGGGAAATGGGCTGCCTGCTCGGTAATGCGCTCCACCCATCACCTCACACTTGTTGACAGGCTGCGGTGAACAAAGCCGGCTCGGCCCATGTAAAAAATGCCGCCCTGCCCCTTTTGTGAAGTTGGGGGAAAAAAAATTGCTTGCCTTGAAGTTTTCTTTTTAATAAACCTAAATCAGAAATTGATATTTAATATATCTCCCGGGCGCCCGGCGCTATGTTTTAATGCACTTGCTCCCGTTTTTTTTTTTCCGTGGGATATAAAAAATGGCAGGCTCTGCTCTGCGTAACGCGGGGACGTTATAAATGTGGAGGGGAGGGGCGGGGGGGTGGGGGTGTGGGGGGAGAGGCTGGCGGAAGCCGGATCAATGTGGCTGCGGAGGCTACACAAAAACATCCCCAGATCCTTGTCGACAAATTGCGCTGGCAAATGATTTCTCCTATGAGCTAAATCATATTATCCGCGCCTCTATCAAGGGTGTCCCCATCCGCCTCTTCCTCACCAGAACGGCGGCGTGGATCCCAGTCAACGCACAGTAAATGAGTTTATTTCCCTCAAGATGGGCGAACGCAGAAGAGGAAGGGGGGGGGAAGGGGGGTGGGTTCTGTGCCGAGGATGTTCCGGATTGTTCCTTAACCCCTTGTTTAAACGGCGGCGAGCGGCGGGAGTTATTACGAAAACTTCATCACGCCGTTTTACGAGCGCCCAACCCCTTTCTGTACCCGTAAGTGTGACGGATACACTTGTCACCCTATCCCCATATTCCGGGATTCTTATCACTACGTTGTCAGTGGTTGATAGACGTCGAATTTATCAAAAACCCCCCTGTGCTCTGCTTAGTCATAGGAGCATAACAGTGAAACTGAACCAATTGCTACACAAACTAAGTACCGGAGCGCGGAGTGTGTGGAGGAAGGCGCTGTGGAAGGCCCCTTAAGTGTCTAAACAATGAAATCGGTGTCAAAACGGGAAGGAAACCAAGCGGAGAAAAAAAAAACAGCATCCGTACTGTATTATTTCACAACAAAAGTAGTACAGCGTTGTTCTTAGTCACTTTCATGCGTCTTTACATCGAGGTGAGAAATTCATCGTTTAAGAATAAACTGTAAAGGAAACAGGCTGGCAGTACCGTGCTGTTCGCCCACGCCTCGTTTACGGGGTCAGGATTAACGCGGCTGCTATAACCCGCTCAGCATCTTTAACCTCGCCGCGCAGACTTCCAGATAAACTTCTCCCCAGCACATTTTTTTATGTGAGCGATTTTAATAAGAGGCACAAATTATGTCCACGGGGTACAGAAAACTATTCATTTGGAGTTTAACAAGGGCAGCTTCCACATCCGGGGACTGTTTACTGCATAAAAGCGGGTCCCGGCGTGGTAATTAAACGCCTCCACACACGGCCTGGCTCGGGGATCCGCGGGCCTGCCAGGGTGACTGCAGGGACGGCTGGCGTGGCACGGCGTGGAGCGGAGCGGCCGGGGCGTATCGATCGGCCTCCGGCGCCCCGGGCCTCAGCCTGCCCCTCCAGCCCTGTTACGCACAGCCGCTCGGCCGCCGCAAATTGGATTGAAAACCTGACTTAGGAAATCATTTCCACGCAGGAGTTCGGCGTTGGCCGTCGCCCGGGCCCTCCTAGCGCCCCGCCCCGGGGTGTGTGGGGGGGGGGGTGCGTGTGGGGAAGGGGGGGGGGACGCGTCCCGCTCCTTATCCTAATCAGCGCAGCCCTGCGTCTATCGCTGAGGCGTGGTGAGAGGCTGCTGCTGATTCTCATCTTCAAATCGATCCTTCTGTTCTGAGTGAGTGTGCGTGTGTGTGTGTGTGTGTGTGTGGCAGCTCTGTACCTCTACATTCCCTCCATACCCAGGCTGCGAGAAGGCCTGGTGAGACTCTAGTGTGCTTTGTGTGTGTGCATGTGAGTGTGTGTGTGTGTGTGTGTGTGTGTGTGGAGAAAGATCGGTGTGTGAAGAGTGGCAGCTCTGTACCTCTACATTCCCTCCATACCCAGGCTGCGAGAAGGCCTGGTGAGACTCTAGTGTGTGTGTGTGTGTGCATTAGTGTGTGTGTGTGGAGAAAGATTGCTGTGTGAAGAGTGTCAGCTCTGTACCACTACATTCCCTCCATAACCAGGCTGTGGAAAGGCCTGGTAAGACCCTAGCCTGCTTTGTGTGTGTGCATGTGAGTGTATGTTTGTGTGTGTGCAGGCATGCATGCATGCATGCGTGTGCGTTTGTGCTTGCGTGAGTGCGAGTGCATATGTGTGCGTGTGTCCTTGTGTGTACTTGTGCGTGCCAGTGTACATGTGAGTGCATATTTCCCTGTGCGTCTGCTTGTCTGTGTACAGTATGTGTGTGTGCATGCATGCGTGTGCAGGTGTATGTGTAGGTTGGGCGGAGGATGGGAGACCAGCTCTGGGTCAGTGGAGAGTGGCTCCATCTCATCTCAGTGTATCAGTGTCTTAACCCACAACGTGAGCCAGCCTACGCTCCTGAAACACCTGAAAGTCATGGACAAACTGCCCTAAACATCGCACACACATGTAGGTAAGGGGCTTACATATGCCACAGAGAGCCAATGTCACTGTACCAGAGCCGTAACGCTGGCAAAAACGAAATTGCTTTAGAAAAAATAAGTAAATAAATCTCTTCACCTGGTTTGGCTGGAATGGGGCCTCCTGATCAATTTCACGCGGTCCGCGTGCCCTGGAGGGACCTCACCGGCCGCGGACGTGCGTGCATGCGTGCGTGCGCGTCGCGTTCACACAGAGGAGTTAAAACAGGCCCAGCCTCCGCTGGCGCAGGGCCGCTTTACCTGAGATTGCTTTGTACCGAACGTCCAGTGCGCACGGGGGACGCCCGGCTTAGGCCAAAAGCCCAAACGCTTTTATTATTATATTCAATAACAATTAATCAGGGAAGTGACACAAAGCTCAGGCACCGGGAGGTCAGTAAAACACGGTGCCTCTTATAGAGCTGAAACAGCCCTGCTCTGGGGCTGAAGGCCCAGCCAGGTACCAAGAGGTCAGTAAAACGCTGTGCCTCTTATAGAGGACAGCCCTGCTCTGGGGCTGAAGGCCCAGCCAGGCACCGGGAGGTCAGTAAAACGCTGTGCCTCTTATAGAGCTGAAACAGCCCTGCTCTGGGGCTGAAGGCCCAGCCAGGCACCGGGAGGTCAGTAAAACGCTGTGCCTCTTATAGAGCTGAAACAGCCCTGCTCTGGGGCTGAAGGCCCAGCCAGGCACCGGGAGGTCAGTAAAACGCTGTGCCTCTTATAGAGCTGAAACAGCCCTGCTCTGGGGCTGAAGGCCCAGCCAGGCACCGGGAGGTCAGTAAAACACGGTGCCTCTTATAGAGGACAGCCCTGCTCCAGGGCTGAAGGCCCAGGCAGGCACTGGGAGGTCAGTAAAACGCTGTGCCTCTTATAGAGCTGAAACAGCCCTGCTCTGGGGCTGAAGGCCCAGCCAGGCACCGGGAGGTCAGTAAAAGCTGTGCCTCTTATAGAGGACAGCCCGGCTCCGGGGCTGAAGGCCCAGCCAGGCACCGGGAGGCCTGCATTGTGTCAGATATGTAGACGCGCACATTAAAGAGAGTAATATGAGCGCCCACGCTCGCCGCAGCGCCCGTAGGACTGCTGTTACTGCCCGACCGTCTCCGTGACTTCACAGAAGCACACAGGCAAAGGAACTGTAAACAGACACGCAAGAGCAATTTGCTGGGAAGAGTTCTCCAACTGAGGGAGCTTTCGACAAATCAATCATTTCGCTTTTATATCCTGGACAGACGCACACACGCGCGCAAACGCACGTGCACGATGCATCCACAAATATACTAATGCACACATGCCGTACATAGATGCACACACACACACGCGTGCGCAGGTGTACATATGATGCATCCACAAAGAAATGCACGCAAATACATGCATATTGTACAAACACACATGTGCAAACAGACATACAAAGATGCACTTGCGCGCACACAAGGAAAATGCAACAATCTCCAGGGTTTTCATTTTGAGAGAAACGGAAATGTCAGAGCGTTTTACGGGTACCCACGTGAGACTGCAAGAAAACACTTGATGTAACACAAATTAAACCCAGCGTTGGGCGAGCGTTTTAGCAAAGCATGTAAACATGGCTGAAAGTTGTGCTTTTCATCATTAATATTGATGCGCAGCACAAACATCAGACAGGGAGCGGCTGAGAGAGGGCCAGCCATGATTTCCCAAAACACGGCAGACATTTTGTCAGTAAACAAAAATAACGGCGGTCTAGCTAGATCCATTTTAATTAGACAAATCACACAAATTTCCCCACTCCGCACACATCTCCTCTCCAAAGCTCAGGCATTGCCATGTGTGCTAATTATAACCCCAAACCACAATTCCTCTGCCCGTTTCCACCACTCCCCGAGTCAATAACAAACTTGACGAAATGAAACTTTCGCATTCTCCGCTCTAATGATAAAACACGCTCTCGAACCAGCTATTCCCAAAACTGTCAGCCAATTACAAGATAATTTAAAGGAAATTAGCGAGAATAAAGTGGGAGATCAACAGCGAAAGTTGTCCGGCGCGTTTCCATTTCTCCCGTGCCCCCGGGCTAGGCAATCTACTGTACGCACGGCTCATGCAATTAAAACAACATAAACAGAGCACGTATGTTGAACAAAAGACGAACACGAAGAGGAGGCGGTTGCTGTCGAGGGGCGCTCGGAATGGCGACGACGACAAAAAAATTGCTGAGACGACACATCCGACATTGAAAACTCATCAATACCACTAATGGATCTGGCTGCATGGTTTCTGTCTGTCCGCCCCACAGAGGTGGACCGCAGAAATGATCCTCCTTTGATACTGTCAGAGAGAGCCGGGCTCCACACATCTCCTCTCAAACGCGGTCTGCTCGCAGAGGTAAGTGTGGCTTTCTGAAACACACCACTGTGCAATATAAAACAGAAGCCAAATCCACAAGTCTGTTTGGCTCTCCCCTCATCTTTGTCCTTTTACGCTAACGGCGCCAAGCCCATTTGGATTTACTCGAAACACATCAGTTATTTTAACACGTAAAGCATGTTATTAAATACCGAATGGAGAAACTCATTTTCACCCGATTCCTTTCAGGGGCGGCCTATTAAATATATATATCTGAGATTGAGAGCTTGTGCAGTCAACAGGTATACAGGGTGAGGTTCAATGGCCTACTTTCAGGAAATCGATGAGACAAAATGTCCATTTTGAGCCCCATCAGATTCATCAAAAAAAACACACACAGCAAATGATGTTCCTCCCGCTGAAAAAAAAACTGCTCAAGCTAGGTTTTCAAACAGCTCAAACAGCCGGTAGCTAGTTGACCAGATGGACCAGCTCTATACTCAACACGGTTTGACCAGCTCAAGCTATGTTTTGAAACAGCTGGTAGCTCGTATTTCAAGCGGGCCATAGCTGGATGTTACACCAGGGCCCTAATTTAAAAAAGCTAAACCCCAGAAAAGGAGTAAACAACACAAACACGTCTCCCCCCTCTCTCCTCCTAATCCAACCTCCCGTTCGACAGCCCCCCTACCTGAGCGGCCTCATAATTCCGCCCTGTCTAATTCACTCCGTCCCCTGACAGCAGTTTTTAATAACTTTTATTAATTAGGGCTGTCGGACGGCTCGTCGCGCTGAATATTATTTTATTCAGGGACCATTAGGTTGTTCTGTTTGGCAAACCGGCTCCATTCCCCGTCAGCGGCAGGCGCGAGCGCGACCATCTATAACTCTACCAACCTCGGCGCTAACGGCCGCGTCCCCCCGCACATTAATCCCGCGCGCGCTGACAGCCGGAGGAATGGAGCTCCAGCCACCTGAACGCCGGTCTGCCCCCGTCACACCGCCAATTTATGGCTCCGAACGCGCCGGCGGAATTATCATCATTATTTTTATTTACCTTTCCCTAATCCCTGCTTGGGTTTTTTCATCTGGAGAAGACCGGACAGCCCGCTGTCTCTCCGGGAGATGGGCGCGGCGGCAGGCTTTCTTTGCGCTTTGAGCGCCTCTCGGCTAACGCCTCACCCCGCGTCCCCTCCGTTAGCCCCTCCGTTAGACCTGGATGATTTCTTCATTTCGGCGCGGGCGGCGGGGAGATATAGGCGCGAACGGCCCTTGAACCCGGCTGAACTGTTTACTGTAAAGAAGTGGGCCGCTGCCGGTCCACTCAATAACCGCCATGGAAAATGGCTGAGAGTCCATCTCAACATCCCGTCTTCTCCTAATGGACATTAAAACTAACTCATACGTCGTGCATTACAAGCACACACGCACTGAGACACACGCACATACATACACTCATACACGCACACACACGATATGTAATCTTCATGAAAAAAACATTCTTGAATTCAAAACCAATCGTTTCAAGCTCACAGTGCATCTAGAAATCCTGTCTTCTCCTAATGGTCATTAACACACACTCACAGAAGCACATGCACATAAAAACACACTCATACATGCACACACACACGCACACACCTGATATGAGCATAATCTTCATGAAAAAAACATTCTTAAATTCAAAACCAATTGTTTTAAGCTATGAAAAATGGCTCAGAGACAATCTGAAAATCCTGTCTTCCCCTAATGGACGTTAACATGAACTCATATGTAGCGCATTACAAGCACACATGCACACACACACGCACCCGTACACAGACACACAGATGCACAAACACGCACACTACAATGGGCACAATCTTCATGAAAAAGCATACTTAAATTCAAAACCAATTGTTTCTTTAAAAATTCGAACTCCCTCTAAAAAAGCACTCCATCTGTGAGAGGCATAATATAGTCATGAAATGAGTTTTAAAATTTCCCTTGCTGAAAAGAGCTGCTAATTTGCCATTTTAATTTGTGTGCTGCATGAATGTATTTATATCTGGCACCAGTTGTGCTACCCTGTTCATCAACAATGTGCACTAATTGTGGTCTAATTGAAAACCCCAATAAAGATTTAGTAATAACCAAAAGCAGAGAGAAGAACCTGGGGTCCCTCTGATTACATTCACAACTCAACACGGCAAATCACATTTTCATAAACTTTGAATTCCATATTCATGCTCATTTTTCAATTTTGCCTCATTTTCACATTCACAGAATCCTTAGTTGAACTACAAGGGACACAATATATGTGATAAAACAGCACGTTTGTGTGGAGTAATACACCCTATCCTTAATCCCCCTAACTCCCAGCCGTTAGCTGTGCACGGGACATAAACGCATCCAGTGATGTGATTTAACGACAGCGTTTTAACGCTCTTAACTGAAAATACAAATACGCGAAAACACGAGACGCGACAATACTCAGATTCTCCGCTTTCACCGCCGGTAGGAACGCTCTTCAGAGAGAAACAACCGGAAGGTTTACACCCGATTTGGTACGACTGCGAATCTCCACTTGGCCGAACCTAATCCTCCCGCAGAACCCTGCGCTGTCTGGACCCAGGCTGACATCACCGCACCATCACACAGACACAATGAATGGTTTCACCGTGGCAGCCAGACACTGTTGTGGAAATACAGTATTTTGATTAATTTCACCTGACAACAATTTCATGAGGCGTCCCCTAAAGACATAATGAAACGTTTAGACGTGTCCCTCAAACCGAGAGGGGAGAGGCCCCTCGCTGCCTCCGAGGTTTGCACGCATTAACCTTTTTTCAAATTTGATTGGGCAGGGCTGGATTTTGTTCTTTCGGGGAGGTTGTTTGCAGGAGTCAGATGGCGTAGTCCGGCGCACAATGAAATGCAGAGGAATCTAATTTAACAGTTCAGCAAGCAGTGATCACCTGATCACTCATAGCTCAGGACTGGCTGGGCAGGGACACATTACATTTTGGCCCCCTGACCCCCTGCGCTTTGGCCCACTGCGCCCCTCCCCTCGGCCCCTCAGCCACTCACCCTCTCGGAGAGGGACAGTGAGAGAGAGAGAATGAGATAGAGAGTGAGGGAGAGGAGGAGAGAGGGGGGAGAGAATAAGAGAGAGAGGATGAGAGAGAGCGAGAGAGAGAATGATAGAGACAGAGAGAGAGAGACGGAATGAGAGAGGAGAGAGGGGGAGAGTGGGGGAAAAGGGAGTGAGAGCGAATCTGCTTGTAATTCTCTGCGTGTCTCCGACTGGGCCGGTTGCAGTTCCCACTAGACCTGCTACATGATATTCACTAACCCCGGTAACAATGGCAAACATATGTAAATCAGCCACACTGCCCGATTCAATCAGGTCTCGTCACAAAGGCACTGACACACTCCTCACAGGCAGCAGGGCACTGACACACTCCTCACAGACAGCAGGGCACTGAAACACTCCTCACAGACAGCACTGACACACTCCTCACAGACAGCAGGGCACTGTCACACTCCTCACAGACAGCACTGACACACTCCTCACAGACAGCACTGACACACTTCTCACAGACAGCAGGGCACTGACACACTCCTCACTGACAGCAGGGCACTGACACACTCCTCACAGGCAGCAAGGCACTGACACACTCCTCACAGATAGCACTGACACACTCCTCACAGATAGCACTGACACACTCCTCACAGGCAGCAGGGCACTGACACACTCCTCAAAAACAGCACTGACACACTCCTCACAGACAGCAGGGCAGTGACACACTCCTCACAGATAGCACTGACACACTCCTCACAGGCAGCAAGGCACTGACACACTCCTCACAGACAGCAGGGCACTGACACACTCCTTACAGGCAGCAAGGCACTGACACACTCCTCACAGATAGCACTGACACACTCCTCACAGGCAGCAGGGCACTGACACACTCCTCAAAAACAGCACTGACACACTCCTCACAGGCAGCAAGGCACTGACACACTCCTCACAGGCAGCACTGAAACACTCCTCACAGACAGCACTGACACACTCCTCACAGGCAGCAAGGCACTGACACACTCCTCACAGACAGCAGGGCACTGACACACTCCTTACAGGCAGCAAGGCACTGACACACTCCTCACAGACAGCACTGACACACTCCTCACAGACAGCACTGACACACTCCTCACAGACAGCACTGACACACTCCTCACAGACAGCAGGGCACTGACACATTCCTCACAGACAGCACTGACACACTCCTCACAGACAGCAGGGCACTGACACACTCCTCACAGACAGCAGGGCACTGACACACTCCTCAAAAACAGCACTGACACACTCCTCACAGGCAGCAAGGCACTGACACACTCCTCACAGGCAGCACTGAAACACTCCTCACAGACAGCACTGACACACTCCTCACAGGCAGCAAGGCACTGACACACTCCTCACAGACAGCAGGGCACTGACACACTCCTTACAGGCAGCAAGGCACTGACACACTCCTCACAGACAGCAGGGCACTGACACACTCCTCACAGACAGCAGGGCACTGACACACTCCTCACAGACAGCAGGGCACTGTCAGCCAGGGCAGCGTGCCGCAAAGGAGAGCCAGTCTTCCTTTCTTTTCTTTTCTTACCTCTTTCTCTCATACCTTCCTCTTTCTTCTCTCATACCTTCCTCTTTCTTCTCTCCCTTTCATATTTCCTTTATTTTTCTTTCTTTCATCCTTTCTTTCCTCTTTATTTATTTCCTTTCTCATTTTCTTTATTTTTCTTCTATCCTTTATTTATTTAATTCTTTCTTTTTCTTTCTTGATTCATTCTCTCTTCCGCCCTCAGCAGCCATGTCAGGACACAGACAGACTCCTCTCCCCTCAAAGTGAAGGCGCCAGTAAAAAAAAAATGTTTTACACGGTTGCACTTGCGTTAAGTTAAAACATCCACCACCTTTTGTACTGGAGCTTATCTAATCAGCAGCTAATTCCAGTTATTAAGATTTGAATGATAACTTTGATTCATTACACTTCATCTATCCCAAACGGTTAATTAACTGTCGAGAAGAGTTCTCTTTCCCCCATCATCTTCATCTTTCTTTCATCCCCTCTGGCACTTAAAAAAAGATATTATCAATATTAATGACCCGTGATCCCCGTCTCCTTAATGAAGAGGGTTACAGAGCACAATTATGTTAGAAAAAAATAATAATATTGATAATATTTAAAATCTCGAGAAAGCCTACACGTACGGTACTGTAATTGGCTGACCGGTTAGTCCCGTGTTTAAAAAACAAAACAAAACATTGGCCACGCCGCCTGTCAGGCACTTGTTTGACTGTTAATCAAACGTGGGCTGGGAGCGCCGACAGGGGATCTCGGGCGAGACGACAGGACCCCGGTCCCTAACAGGCATTCTCCTGGACGCCCCGCTGCTCGTACCGAACGGCCGGCGGGTTTCTGCAGGGCTGGAGGAGGGATCAATGCATTGATAGGAGTGACAGGAGCGGAGGCTGGAGATGGAAGCTGTGATGGGCAGAGGGTTGGGGCCGTGCCGTGTGCACTTAAGTGTGGTTAATTAAACCCAATCACAGGCGCAGGGAGAGAGACAGCCTTTCCCTTTGTTCCGTGGAAAACGCCGGGGTAAACACCGGACAGCGGTGGCGGTCGGGTGGGTGGCGAAGGGGGACCGAGACGTGGGTTCCTCGTCGCCGAAATCATTCCGCTCCTGGTACGTCTCCCAGTGAATAACCGCACAAAGCAGCGGTCTGCAGAAACACACCGAACTGCCGAGCGGAGATCCTTCAAACCCAACCCGACCATCTATACGAGACCCTCCACTGAGGGTGTTCTCTTCCCCCTTTAACACCTGCCCAATCGCGCACCTCCGTGTGGCAGGGCTGAGCGAGCGTCGTCCCGCCCCCTACTCGGCGTTGCTAAGGGGAGTCTCCGGGCGGCGGAGTCGTCTCCGGGTGGCGGAGTCGCTGGCACGGCCATGTGAGTTCTTTAATGGAGACGGCCTGGTAAATCTTTCATGCTTTAAGACCGTTTCATTGTAAAAGGGCCCGTCGTGGAGTGATAACAATGCTGAATTATTCATCCCTCTCTCGCACACTCACTCACTCAGTCCTCACTCACTCTGCTTCCTCTCTCTAGCTCGGCCTCCTGGGACAGATTGGGTGTGGGGAGGAAAGCGTAGGATGACCACTGCATCCTCTAACGCAAACACCACCACCCCACCCCCCCCTGCCCTGAGGTCATCCTCCACCCCTCACCCTGGCCGCCCGGCCCGGATTCGGCTCCAGCCTAACCTCCTTCACGGACTGCGAACTACAACCAGGGTCCCAGAAATCTCAAAATGGCACCTGCATGTCGACCGGTTCTAAGTAATAGCGGAAAGCCACAGACCACTGCACTTCTGAAATTACAGGACGCAACAATGAAAAGGAAAATGGTTGAATCTACTCTTCATTGAAAATGTGTCAAATTAAATTTATTGCAATGCAACAGCACTTAGAATAAAATTATTTTCTTCACTGGAATCACCTTAAATGGACTCTGGACTTAGCTAGGTTTCACTCTGTAAACCAAACCGATTCACAATAATCAATGAGTGAACTGTGGTGTGTGTGACGGGTATCTAAATGGGGGGATTTCGAGTGTACCACCATACTTGAATTTCACTGTGATCAATTCTGATAGTAATCAATGGGCTGAATTTTCCTCCAGGCACTACTTCAAATCCCCGAATGCATGGTCTGAAAATCTCTAACAAATGCACACAGGCACACATATGCATTTATATACATACTTACATACATATGAAGCATCAAATAATTGTATTACACATGAGTACTAACATGCACAGGAGATGTACACACACACATGCACACACACACCAACATACAGTATACAGATATGCCAACACACGGAACACACTTGCACACACATGCAAAAACATTATACAATGAACTCACAGATGAACACACTTGCACTCAGGCGCACTCACAAACGTGTGGGTTCACACACGTACGCACGTGAACGTACACACAGGCAGACCACGCGTCTGCTCTCACACACATACACACATGAATGTACACACAGGCAGACCCAGGCTTCTGTGCTCACACATGTACACACGTGACCGTACACACAGGCAGACCCAGGCTTCTGAGCTCACACATGTACACACGTGACCGTACACACAGGCAGACCCAGGCTTCTGTGCTCACACATGTACACACGTGACCGTACACACAGGCAGACCCAGGCTTCTGTGCTCACACACATACACACGTGAACGTACACACAGTCAGACCCTGCATCTGCACTCACACACGTGACCGTACACACAGGCAGACCCAGGCTTCTGAGCTCACACATGTACACACGTGACCGTACACACAGGCAGACCCAGGCTTCTGTGCTCACACATGTACGCACGTGACCGTACACACAGTCAGACCCTGCATCTGCACTCACACACGTACGCACGTGACCGTACACACAGGCAGACCCAGGCTTCTGTGCTCACACACATACACACGTGAACGTACACACAGTCAGACCCTGCCGTCTCCGCTCACGCACGCACACACGTGACCGTACACACAGGCAGACACACATGCGCAGAGCTCTCTAATTCCAGCCGTCTGGCTCCTCGTGGTGCAGGCCCTCTCCACGGTGACAGCGGGTGAAATAGTGTCTGCGCTGAGGAGAACCAGCACCCCACTTTGCCCGAGTCACACTCTCCAACTCCGCTCAGGGAGAGGGAGAGAGAGAGAGCCACCCGACACAGTAAATAAAAATACAATTTCCCAGAGTGACACTTCCATTCTGTTAGAAGCCTTCCCAACTGCCTGTAATTATTTTAAACATTCTGAAAGATGGCTTTTCCCTGCATTAACCACGCCCTGCACTCCTCATTCCAAAGACACTAGCACCTTAACTGCATTCTGGCGCCCACCCCCCCAAAGCTTCACTCCCTCTCAACACCACATTTATAGTGTGTTTGTTTCTTTTCCTGTAATAAAGGAGCAAGCAACCAGTTCAATTTTCATGCCATTCACAACACACTGTGCTGCCGCTCGAAACGACTCTGTCACCTCGGTATTTTATTACCAGTAGGCGCAGAGGCTGTTCAATAGCCAGACAAGACACTTGAAATATATACACATGGAGGGGAGAGAGAGAGAGAGAGAGAGAAAGAGAGAAAGAGGGAGAGAGAGTATGAGATGAGAAACAGAATTATCGCAAGTTCTGAAGATGTAGTTTATATCATTGTGTTCTTCTTCACTTCACCTCAATTGACATTAAAAAAAATAAGAGCGCATCATGAATTCCTCTATTTCACTAGGGTATCAAAGAGCGAAGCCTCTCATTCCCAGATAAGCCACAATGAAATTTTACAAACGCCACTGCTCAGGTGAGAGCAACCTCGCACAGATAGCGATTACACCGAGCAATTGAACACACCTGCGAAAAAAACACATCCGAAAGCTTTTGAACCCAGCTGAATAATATGTCATTTTCCAATTAATTTTACCATTCATTGGAAAACAATACAAATTTTACTCGCTGCTCTAATTTTCTACATCCTTGTTAAATCCCTGGAGCAGATCAATCAGTAAACCAGTCAATATCGATCAAATCAGACACTCTAAAGATGAAAAGGCCTCTTTACTTGGAATATGTCAAGTAAATGAGATTTTAATGTTGCTTTGTCCAGTCCAGCTGACTGTGTGACTGATATAATCCTGGCTGCCTGCATACATCTTAACCATTCACAATGGTGTCCACTACTGTCAAACGCTGCAATTCCCTCTAGCCTGACTCCTAATTAAGATAATAAAAGCTGACTGCATAAAAATGAAAAAAAAAAAAAAAAGTGAATGAAGGGTGACTTTCAAATCTGTTGACCCGTGGGTAACCCATCAATTCACTGCACTGTACTGGCTGTCGTCCCTGAAGCAGAGTCCTAGGTGTGTGTGTGGGTGCGTGTGTGTATGTGTGTGTGCACTTGTCTACCCATCTAACAGGGGACCATGGTGTCATTACACATCCACCAAAAGGGGACATAGAAACACAGTTATGTGTGTGGGTGCATATGTGTTAGTGTGTTAGTGTGTTAGTGCGCGTGCTTGTGTGTGTTAGTGTTCATGTTAGTGCACGTGCACGTGCTTGTGTGTGTTAGTGTGTGTGTGTGTATATGTGTTAGCGTGTGTGTTAGTGTGCGTGCTGGTGTGTGTTAGTGTGTGTTTGTTAATGTGTGTGTGTGAGTGTGTGTTACAGTTTTTTACAATCATTTTCACACTTGTCTCAATACCATGTCCACTTTTTCAAAACATTAACACATTCACCATATCATTAGACTATGTGAACTAAACTGTGGATATTTTTGAATTGCTTTGATACTAAAAGCATTCAATCACCACTTCTTCCAAAATTCATGAATACCTCTCTCAGTCAGTGTTCACTACCAGCAAGAGTCTGTACAACCACAGCAAATTTTGCAGACATTTACTCTGTTCAAAACAGTTAACTTTTAGTTCAAAATCCAATCCAGAAAGTTTATTCAGTTTATTCATTTTTTTTGTTAGCAGTCTTGTTCCCATCTATACAAAAATGTAGTCATACTTGTATTGAAATGTGCATGTATATAGGGTAAATATAGATGTAGTTGTCACTGAAGAGATTTTTCCACTATTACTGCTGTATATGTACTGCTGAAACACCTGGCTGTCATTTCAGTGAACAACCTACCCAGGTGTTTGTTGTTTGTGCCCCGTTACCACATATAAAAAAGGGGCCACCTTTGGATTGCCATTTGCATTCTTTAGCCTTGGTGTGGAAAATGGATGCAGCCAGAGGTAGAGGAGGAAGACGTCACGGAAGAGTAAGAACAGTTGTGTCTGATGAAATCAGAGCCACAGTCATTGATCATGTGGTAAATCATGGTCTGTCCCTGAGGGAAGCAGGTTTGAGGGTTCAACTAAACTTGCCGAGATCCACAGTGGCTTCAATAGTGAGGATTTTCAGGCAAACCAACAGGTACTATACAGTATTGACAGCATTCTGACTCAGTCATGACATTTATTGTGAGAGGCAAACCAACAGATCAAAAGTTTCTTTCGCTGCTTGGCTTGAAATATTTGTGGATGCAAAAATAGAGGAAAGGGAAACACATACTATATATATTTAGCAATGCTCCAAGTTGTTTGTGTTTTGTAGTTCATTGAACATTGAGTGACAAAGTAGTCTTATGGGAGAAAGCATATGCTATATTTATGGCAGCATGAGTCACTTTTCGGTGAAATATGAAGTGCTTTGGTGGTTGAACTGCATGTTGCACCAAAGGTTAACTGATGTGCTCAGGTGCGTGTTTCAAAAGCACACTGTGTGAAGAGTTTTGAAAAAGAGGACATGGTATTGAGACAAGTGTGAAAACGATTGTAAAAAACTGTAGTGTGCGTGCTGGTGTGTGTTAATGTGTGTGTGTGAGTGTGTGTTAGTGTGCGTGCTGGTGTGTGTTAGTGTGTGTGTGTGTGTTAGTGTGAGTGAGTGTGTGTTGGGGGGGAGGTTTGGTGTGTGTTAGTGTGTTTAAACGCTGCAGCCACCGTTGTTGGCCCTGTCAGGCGAGGGGTGGGGATGTTGGCGCAGATGGCGGTATGTTGGTGTTTTTGCTGGTCCAGACTGGCTGAGACCGAAAGCTTGTTTTCCATGCCTGTCTCCTGGCGCTAGCTGCTGGCTACACTGCTGAAACGGGCAGCTGGCACACTTTAACACCCAACCCGCTCTGCCTTTCCCTCCTGGACACCAGCTACCGAGGAATTCCTTTGTGTGAGGGGGGAAAAATGGGAATGCTCGGATAATGTACACTGAATAATTCACGTGCCGTACCTGCCTTATTTCTCTTCAGAAGAAGTGGGCATTGGCCAGGTCACCTGCACAAGCCATCACCTCTCAGACCTCATATACGCACTCTCACACACACACACACACACACTGGATACATGAATACATTGCACTCTCTGTGGCTACTTCCTAAGGACTAACATACATACACACGTTCACATGCACGCTTGCATGCATACACATCAGAGACATTAATATTTAACACGCTCTGCAGCCCTTTCATAAGGACCTAAACCTCTGCTTCCTGAACCCCATACCGAGATCTCCGCGGTTCCACCCTAATCCGCCGTAATCCGGCGTGGTACAAAGCAGACACATCTATTCCCTCCACTCCCCTTCCCTTACCTGGCTGACTTCACACAGCTCATTACAGCTGCATGTAAATTTCATGTCGTTTGATTGATGTAAATGTGTCTTCATTATGTGAAAGGGCACTGTTCTACCGAAGGCTTCTAGTGGCGGTGATGCAACGACAAGACTCACTGGCAATGGGCTAGACAGGGGAAGGTTGGGACCCGTTACCCCTGGGTCAAAGAGAGCTCATACTCCCATAACCTCCATTCCTACTCACATACTCCTACGCATCGATTCACTGACTCAATGCAATTACATACTCACATATGCATGCGCACACACACACACACACACACACACACACAGACATACACATGCAAACATGCAAGCACGCATGAGCACACACACACACATACACACACACGCACAGGGAGTCTCAGGACAGCAGTTGATCAGGCAGACAGAGGTGGTCCCACCTGCCTTTTGGCCATTAAACACAGAAGGGCTGACAAGCTCAGAGAGGGGTCGTGACCTCACTATCAGATTCCCTTCTTCAGCCCTCCACCTCCCCTCTCACACGCGCTTAACTGTACACCACGGATAACAGCCGTCGCTGTTGATTTGACCTTTACAATTCGAATCTGTGATCATTCCTTATCTGTTGAATCTCACGATTCTGTGAGGGGGAAAAGATTGTTCGCAGCTACCTGGCAACATGCCAATATCCAATGGCCAAGTGCAGTTAAGGGCCAACATTTGAGGACAGATTTTGTAATGTAAGGAGCTTTGGGTGAGAAGGGGAAACCAAGGCATTCTCTTTAATGGGATGAGTTGCACGACAACCTTCAGTTTAATCAAACAGCAGTTAAAGGGAGAGGTGGAGAGGAGAGCTTTTAGGGCTAGGCCATCGCTGCACAATGATGAAAGTCCCACATTACGCTTTAATAGTCACTACAAAACCGTAAAAATGGTATATGACCACGGTTTAACGCAAGTGCCTTTAGTTCAACATCATTTCGTTGGAGAGGGACCATGAATAAGTTATGAATACAAGTGTGGGCGAGAAAAACATTGGTGTATTTTTAATTTTGAATTGTTAGTGCATGATATTAAATCTAACGTGTTGCCCACTTAGAGTGCAACATCCTTTAGAAAAGCTCTTATCTGCGCTGTGTGATGAAAGTCGAACCTTGCAGGAAAATCCATGCGTTTTCTGTCAGGCAGAGCGTATAGATTACACTCCCTGCCAGTGTTTCTGACGGAGGCTCTGTATTTTCTGATGATTGTGATTTCACAGGAGCGCTTATCAGGGCCGGTGTGGGGGTGGGGGGGAGTGTTCGGCGTCTGTTTTCCATTTAGGATCCAGAACCTCGTCGGGTCTTATCAGCGCAGCAGAGCAAAGTGGTGATGGGCAGGAACCCGTTTAGAAACACCAGGGAATGTGAGGTAATGCCTCCCCGCTGCGATATCAACTCCAAACTCAAGCGCAGGCTGAACGGAAAGGCCTCTCTGTGAAGGCACTGGGGTGTGGGAACGGGACAGGAAACTGTGTTGGGCTAGGCAGGTCGGGGTGGGGTCCCTAAAACACCCAGCCCCTGCCTCTCCTCCTACAGCTGGAGTAGGAGCCGAATGAGCAGTAGGTAGGAGTTTAAGCAGCACCCAGAGGTTGGAGGTGAGGTTTTAATTGAGTGCGTAGGAAAAGGAGAAGGGCTGTCCATCACTCTTGGCTAATGGGAATTCCAAATGGGTCAGGACTGCTGACGGCGGCAGGATTGCAAAGGAGGGCTCTTTTCATTTTAAACACTAATATCATATGTTACGCTGTTTAAAAAAAGAGGGATTATGGAGAATAAACTGGCCTATCTCCTTTGACCACAGCTGGTTAATGAGAAAAGGGCCTTTCTCCTTGGCGGACAATTCATCATGTCAGATGTTAATATCCTTAAAGGTCAAGCTAAGTCATAAAGAAAAAATATGCTTTGTTAAACTTTTTCCACACAATTTTTCCTTGTCTTCTTTTTGCAAACCTTATCACATACATAAAAGCTACAGTGACCCATGCAGGCCTTAACGGCGATCTTTAGAAAAATGATTGATAATGATAATAATAATAATGAAAAAACCTGCTATTTATTTTGTCAGAGGCAAACATGAGTAAAAGCCGATAAGAACACAATTGCTGATTCAGTTTTCCACAAACCGTCCTCATATGTATAAGGACTAATGACTAGCATAACTATTTAATTGGGAGTTATTCAGTACAATTGTCTTACTGTAGTAGACAAATGAACACTGTGCCTGTGAGCAAAAAAATATTATATCAATATACAACGTATATATTGCAACAAAAAATAAGGACCATGTCTGCATACACGTGCCACCATTCTGCTGTTGATGAAACTAAAATTTACGGAATTTGCATTAAATCTGCTATAGCCCACAATTTATGATTCAGTTTTTTTTTGTACTAAATCATTTCTGTACAAATGAAGTAAAAGAGCAAAATCAAATGCAGGATGAAGGAACGGAGCAGAGAAACACATTTAAGAGAAAACAACAACAATAAATCAGGAGAAAAGACAAAATCAGTCAAAGAAGAAAAGCAAAAAAAAAAACAACAACCAGGAGACCCAGGACACTCAAAGAGGAGAAATAAGACAATAAAAAAGATGGATATGGAGGAATTAGAAGCACAGAGAGGAGAGGAGAAGGGAAAGAAAGACTCTAAACATTGGTCCTGTCTGTGACAAGTGCCACGTTTGTGCTTCGATCCAGCCTTCCTCTGGCGCTAATGACTGTCAACACGGCAAGCAGAGCCTCTGAAGGGAGAGAAAATTACTCGCTGAAAAGCAATTGACTGATCCCCATCATTTCTCAAGGAAGCAGTGACCTGTGAATATTTCATTATGGGAAAAGTCGTGCGGCCCATACGAATGGGGACCCGGGGCTCAGACTGCCCACTGCTGAGCTGTGGTCTGGGAGAGGAGCTGGCACAGCCGGGCCGAGCCTGCCTCTTTTACCACTCCGCTCTGAGCGGGGTTTACACTCACCGCCGAATGTACTGACGGTGAAAAGAACATGAAAATGAAACAAACGTGGGGAAGAGGGAAGGAGAAAGAGAGGGAAGGGCGGTGGGTAGGCTCGCCACTTTAGTGGAAAACGGTCTCTAACGGCGAGGCCGCGGCTTAAATCCCGTGCCACTGGACCACCTTCCCCGGCTACTCATTTCCATGTTAGCGTTAGCCGTGCTAGCGGAGCCCGTCTTAAACAGGCACACTTACCTAAGTATTACTAACCATCACGCGGACCAGTTCTGTTCTGCGTGAAAACATGCCGCGCTGGAGGATGCCACTACGAGACGCGCAGAAACCGAGCGATCTTCATTTCGGGCCTCAAATAAGCCCTAAACGCGTCTGTCTCGCCAGTCTCTGAGCCCTTAATAATAACTGATGTGGAGGGAAAGATGGATCTGACACCCCTTTCATAAATAAAGACCCGCAAGATCAATGGTTAGGCTGGCAAACGCCACGAGTCAAATGCGGGCGCTCTTAACCTTCTAAACTTTATTCATGTTCGTACTCGGGGAACAAGAAAGCCTCACTCGCTGTGCGCGGGAGGAAAAAGAAAAACGATGGGTGACAATCTGCCTTTCTAATTTGAGCTTGATGGAGGAGCGAAGTTTGCGAAGCTGCTGTCAGGAGACTCTGCTCGCCGGAGTAGACGCTGCCCACGATGCAGGAAGAGCACAAGCTGAAGATGGATACTTGGATTAAAGACATTAGGGCTGGTAAACAAATGTCTGAAAACACAGAAGGGCTCGGGTGTATTCTCCGGCAGATAAAACCTCAAAAATCCGACGGCCGTTTCTCTTTTACAAAGTTTGTCTAAATAATTGACGTGTTTGTATATCTTAATACAGTGCATGTTCCTAATTCTGCGGAACCGAGATAAACAAATAAGACTTTAATGGAAACATGGTAATGTGATGAAGAAGCACTTAGCCACAAACTGTTTTCTCTGCGAGTAATGAATTGCATAACCACACAATTTCACCATGATGGGGAATGGCTATTGATAATGCCCATCATTTTATGGCGTGGCCATGTTCTGGCCAAGTGTCAGTTTTGGCTGAGTATGGTATGTTTCTTTCATACATAATAACAGAAAGAAATATACAATACAATGTCTTTAATTTATTTATGTAAAATTTACAGTACTTTAACCTCATATCCATTGTTCCATTTTTAATATCTAATTTTATATACGATATAGGCAAAAAACAGAGGCTGAAATCCAAGTGCATATACATGAAAATATAACATATGCACTGGTATGGAGTGGTTTATATCTCAACTAGTATCTGACAGTAGTGGCACTAGTTAGAGTTTGAATTTGACAGAGTTGTCGATCAGTATCAGTGTATTGTATGAAAAACATTTCAGCACCAGTATCGTGAGCATACAGTCAGCTGTGTCTCTACACTAATCCGCATAACTACTAATATTTCCAGTGGTTGGTTTTATGAATAAACTGTTATAACCCATTGCTATGGTGATGTTTCCTATTATTTGGGGATTTGGACGATTTATAAGCCAACCGTTTTTCACAACGAGATTTCGAACTGTAATGAGGCAAAGTAATATAGAGCAATACCCGGATGACCATGGCCATACAGAAATAAAATACATGGCTGTCAACCAATAAGAATTGAGTATTTATCCAAGCCATATAAACAGTATGATGATCCATAATGTTTGGGACATATTTTTCCTTGATTTGGCTTTGTACTTTCTGACTTTGTAATCAAACAGTGTACTAAAGTGCAGATTCACAGCTTTTAGTATCTAGTCGTGATTCTAGAGTTATGATTGCCTTTGGAGTCTGTTATTGCCATTTGTCAACAAGAGGACCAGAGTTGTGCCAATGAGTCAAGGAAGCCATTATGAGGCTGAGAAATAAGAAAAATAAATATGCAGTTGGAGACATATGCAGTTGGCTGGAGATTTCAAAATAATATTTCCATCCTCTAAACTACATCTACATCTATTTACACATAAATATTTATTACTGGCAGGCTTAACTGAAGAAATATACTTATCCTTACGGGTTGGGTCGAGCCCCTTATTTATCAGTTTTGATATCATAATTCCTCGATGGTTATGTTTTGAAAATTTGACAACATGGCCGTACATTTTGCAACTTTGATTTGTCTGTCTGTTGCTGTTAGCATTATTTTCAATGTAGGAGATTATGAGTCCCTCTCCCATCGTGAGTGTGTCACCACTAAAATTATCAATAAATCATCGCTTACAAAACAGTGATATAATGTTTCAGTGCCTTAGACAGCAGATTTTTTATATTCATACATGTTAGTATGATATTATTACATTAGAAAAGCACCTAAAGTTAGAATAGCACCCATCTCTAGATCATTGGGCTTAACATTACCGTATTTAAACGGGTTGGCAATTTGATATGCGCCAATGTGTTACATTGGCTGCTAACTGTGTTCATGCAAAGAAACACAAGAGAACTGTCAAAACTGTGGAGCTATTATTGCTGCCTGTTTTCAATCTCGAAATATGCACACCGTTTCAAATTAGTGTAGAAGGGAGCAAAAATATTAAAGCGCAATGCAATTTGTGTATATTACCCAGGGATTTGATTTCCGTAATTTTCCAGGAATAAGCCCAAATCTCATAAAATCACATGAACTCCACAGAAAAAATACCACGGCTAAGGATTCATTTCAGACAGTCTGAAACAAATGCACTTAAGGTTTTGCTGGTAAGAACTGAATCAAATAAGAATCACAGGGAAAAAGGTAGCCCATGGTTGGTAAATTGTTTTGTTTTCATTTAATAATATTCTGCTGCCCGGCTAGTCACTGTAATATTCGATGTCATCAAGATCTGATTCGGTTTTACCCGCTTTGGTATTCACACTGCGTCGCATTGTGGCAACTGAGTCCCAATATGCCTGTGTACACCAATTAGAAACAAGCAACAGCATACGCATATTTCTGTGTTTCTACTGTAGTTACGCTAAAGAAAATAATACAACTATAACTGCTCAGAATCACGCTGACTGAAGTATGTTTTCGGTAAACAAACGTGTTGATTACTTGATTTCCTCTTGGTTGTTATTTTGCAGTCATTTAACAAAGATGAAAATCTTTTGAAAACTCCTCAAACATTTTGGAAGCATCTACATGTACAAGTGTATGAAATGAAAATCGATGATAAAACTGCAACCGTTGTTGAATATTTCTTGCAAGTTCACGCGGTCATAATTCATGCCATGCGGATGAAATGCAAAACAGTTGAAGATCTGTGTGGTGGAACTACAGCAAGTGGGAGATGTTTGAGGAAAACATTTTCACTGAAATACTCCCCACCCCCATCCATGTACAGACATCTTCTACCTTATTTAACCCCCTCCCACAATACAGAGGAGTTCATTTCAAAGAGCAATTCCCCAAGCTCCCACTCCCACTCCCCCAAACCATGTCCCATAGGGGTGAACTCCAGACTGCTGCTGCCACACTTTATTTTCTCAATCAAAGGCAGCATGACAACAGGGTCACGCGACAGAAACACTGGAAATAATGCGCTTCAGCCCTGTTAAGTAATGCAACATACAAAGCCATACAGCCTTCCTGCACCTGGAAGAAGAGAGAGAGAGAGAGAAAGAGAGAATGAAGGAGGGAGTGTGAGAGAGAATGGTAGAGAGAGGGGGAGAGAGAATGAAGGAGGGAGTGTGAAAGACAGAGTGGTAGAGAGAGAGGGGGAGAGAATGAAGGAGGGAGAGTGAGAGAGAGAGACAGAGTGGTAGAAAGAGAGGGGGAGAGAGAGAGTGAAGGAAAACTGCTGACGCCACAGTTAAGGCGGGACTGCATGAAGAGAAGATTAAATACATAAGGCGAGGAATAAACAAAAGCAGTCACTCAGCCCTGATCATACACACACGCAGGCGGCACTACTGTAAGTAATGGAGCGGCCGTGTGTGTGTGCGCGCGCGCGTGTGTGTGTGGGGAGGGAGGGGGGGTTTAAGTGACTGATGACACCAATCATCCACACTGTGCAGGGGAGGGGACCCCGCTAACACACCTGTAATCACTCAACAGGGCAGCCCCAACACTGATACCCTGGTATCCTCGCACACCTACACTAACCTTAAAGGAGCGCTTTTCCTTTACAGGACACCGAGAGAAAAAAAAGAACAGACTCCATTTTGGATCAGGTTTCCCCGTCTATGTGCTAACCTATCATTTATGAGAGAAAAGGCGAAACTGATCTGACATGAATACTCCTATTCTGCTATGCCTTATGAATGTGGACCCAGGCACCAGACAGCAGTAACCAGGACACCATACGCAAGGGAAATGACTCCATTTTAAAGGGTCACTCCAGTGCCCTTTGAAGCCACACTACATACAAAAAAACATAACCTTGTGTACAGAACAGATCGTTGCTCTGGGTAATACATAATAATTACGCATATGTAGCTATATTTTGATACACAGAACATGTAGGAGATGATGTAATTTTAACATGTCTCATTTTAAAATCTGTTGTTTCACACTTTTCTCACAGAAACATCCTTCAAAATGTGATCAAGTGCCTTCAGCCTAACCTTTGCTTTTCGTTTACCACCACAGATATAAATATTTCATCAAGGCACTTCCATTAAAGGTATATATATTTAAATATGATATGTAAAACCTCATCTTCAGGCACTTAGTTCTGTTCCCGTTAGATATAGTACTTAATCAGCAGGATATATGTGCAAATTAATGGCTGAGTGGGAGGAAAAAAAATCTAAAAAGAAATTATATCAATTATTCAAAATACATTTTTCATTTATTGGCCAACTAAATTCAGCACATCCAGTGGAAGTCCGTGGAATCATTTTTGTCGGCGGATTCTGAGAATCCTTTTTTAAAATTCACTGCGCCCGTTCTTTGTTTCTGATGTATTTTGTAACCGCCCCTTCAGATTTGGCGCGTTTCCGCAGTCAGCACATAGGTGGCGCTGTTGTGTGCGCCTAGGACCAATGGCAGGGAGAGGGTACTCCCTTATGGTCTGCTGCAGGTAGGGAAGCCCTGGAGCCCTCCCACTGACCCTCCCCTTCATACAGAGTGCGAGAGACTCAGGCCATATGTTACCCTCACCCCCTCTCATTATACAGCGTGGGCAGGGAGTCCGGGGATGTGACGTTTGATGTGATAAAAGAACACATTGTTAGCACATTTCTGAAGCTGCTCATCTGCAGTTATACCGCCGGACATGGAGGCAGGGCGGCGTCCGAGCGGCCACTACCTGGCACTACCGGAGCCCGCGGAATATTCCGGAAAGCAGATTGGTGAGCAGGACGGAACGATGCCCCCGTAGGTGATATTGGCAGCGTTTTTTGGTGACTCCGTTACAACCGGCCTGAGCTGCCTCACATTTGACACACTTAAACGCAACGGAGCGCAGGGCGCACATAAAACAAGTGAAATAAAAAAAAGACGCTTCTTTTCCCCATTTCCGCCTTTGTCGGTCTCTCCCGATAACATTTGTCAGCCCTAAAGTTCCCTGAAGTGGAAAATGGACTTTATTTTTATGGTGTGGCAAATTAAAAAACTTCCAGCTCCAGCTCATTAAACTGGAATCTCTCCAAGTTAACTAGCGTGCCCCAGCGATGGAGTGTCAGCTCCTAAACACAAACGGTCGGCATCCACCCCGCCACATTTCACCGGCCGCGCATGAGTGGGCCGGCTGGAGCCGGCCCATAACGGGCCCGGCCTCGCCCCTCCCTCCCCCCCGCCCGCTCTGAGCTTCCGCCACACATCAGCGTGACGCGTGAAATACGGCCGCCTGTTAGGAGACTCCGCCGTTCGCCGTGATTTGCGGCAATTTATGAAAAAGAAGTAAAAAAACCAAGACGGCGAAAGGCATTTTTTTTTTTTTCGAGCCGGGAAAACCTCTTTGAATAAAAGACGGGGGTGTCCGCGCAGGAGCGACTGGACGTTTGGGGGCGCAGGAAGTCTCGCGGCTGCACTTCCTGCCCGGGGCCGCCCCACCTACACGGTGACAGCAGGACTCTGAAGGAGGGGGCATCCCCCTGCCTCCACCAGCTGTGGGTTTGTTGCTGGTAGAAGATCCATAAACCACAGGATCAGTAGACCCCCTCCACCCAGCCCACCCCTGCCTCTCACTCCGCCCCCAAGCCATTAAATATATATGCTGAAAACCATTAGGCAGCCTTCTCCTGCTTCTCCAGCTCTGCCAGGGTTAGTGGGGTCTTCATGTGAAGCCCTCGTGCACTGAAGGGGGTGGAGGCAGGTCCAATAGGGCTATTCATTCTCAGCTCCGCATTCCGCATCCGCAGTAAAATTGATTAAAGCAACGCAAAACACCATAAAGCAGTCCCTTTGCATCCATCCCCCCACCGCCCCCCCCCCCCCCTTAAAACGCAGAGTAAAAAAAGGAAGCCCCCTCTCACACCGAGCAAAGCCCACTCGGAGGATTATTGGAATATCCAGCGAGTGCGGATTGTCTCATTTATCAGGCGATGGGTAAAGGCTCGGCGCAGGTTCAAGCCAAAGCCCCGCGTTTCTCTCCGAATCGCCCCTGAGAGAGGGAGAGAGAGACCGACGTTTCCCCCGCCTAGCGCGCTCTCTTTCAACGTGCGTTGATCAATATGGCTGCACTCTCTTCTTACAAATTAGAATCCGCAATGAGCTGGATCCAAGCTCGCTCTATGGCTCTATTAAAAAGGGGCCTGGGGTCTTTTGTACACACGGCGCAATAAAAATAAAGGGCGTATCTGCGTAAAAGCAACAGCAGAGAGCGTGGCGGATTCAAATGCTCGCCGGCTGAACTCTTGACCCCCCCCACGACGTCTTATTTACACCCCTGCCCCCCTCACCCACTTGCTACTTGTCCCTACCTTTTACCATTCACCCATTTTGAAACAACTATAATGACCACAATGACCACTTGGGCTGGATTCAATAGGCAATAGAAGAAAAGGGTACTGCCCGGGATTGGCTTAAACGATGAAAACTATTGTGTTCAGAAAGAATCAATCAGTGCTTTTCAGCGTAATTCGATTCTATTCACAAAGGGATAGGAAGCAATTTTAAAATGGAAATGCCACTTGAGTTAGAGTGGAGGGGAGGAGTAGAGGCTGGCGTACAACAGTATGCACGGAGCGGAGAGGCGAGGGAGGGAGGGAGGGGAAAAACTCGGGAGGGACACCCAACCTTTCAATCTAACAACAGTATATCTCAAGAATGATTACGGCCCTTCCCTTTTACGGGTTTTGCTGAACTTTAAAAAAAAGGAGCCGGCTTAAACGAGTTATCCCATTCAGCTCTGTAAAATAATCAGGGTGTATGCAGTAAAGATCTTGTAGAGCCCTCACACTTCCCTTGATCATAACAAAGCCTTTAAAAAAAAGGCTACCTCCACTCTTTTTTTGATGTGACTGTAATTCACCCTTTATCGTGCTATGAAAACTGAAATAGCGCCCCGGATAGCCTAGCGCCGAGCGTCTCGCGCGGAGGGGTGGGGTTGCGTCACCCTAAAACGAGGCCGTGTGTGAAAACAGGCGAGTAAACGTCGGCGCGGGGTCGTGAGCGAGGCCTTCGGGCGGGAGCTCGGCGGCCGTGCCGTCGGTCGGCGCCGACGCTAGCCCGGCTGAGTGATACGGGGGAGAGAGCCGGGCAGTCCCTCAGCGCTTGGAGGGGCTCGCGCCACGGCCCTTATCTGCTTGACTGAAGTGCGGTCAGCGCACCGGCGAGCTCCTAACCGCTATCTCTCACCCCGTCTCCCGGGCCCACACCTCCGGGGGGTTCATCTGTACTTCCTGCTGGATGTCTCTGGCAGGCTGCGGGGAGATAATGTTTCTGCCGGGATTGCGGGGGGGACCTCATTACAGGAGTACTGGCAGGGCTGTTAAAGACCCTCTCTCCTGGCAAGCAGAGGCCGCTAAATCATTGATGGAGTGAGTCACTGTTTCGCCAAGCCCTGCCCGCTGTCGGGACCGCTCCGTCTCGCGCTCCTTAAGAAAGGACGACGCGGGAAAACCGGGGAAGAAAGCGAGGGAAGAAAGGAACCCGAGCGAACGAGTGCCAGGGTATGATAATTCAGGAGGAAGTGCGATGCTGAGCCACGAATGTGGCCATCACCCCGGCTTTACTGTGGCTGTGTGGACCCGGGCCCTGTTTCGCTGGGAGAGAGCTCGCTCCTGGCTCTCCCTCGCTCCTCAGGCCCTCCGGCCCGGTTCACTCACACGCACACCGGCCCTCTCTCCCCTCCCCCCCGCTGTCGCACGCCGGGCGTTTGGATTCTCCGCGCAGCCGGGCAGCAGGCCCAGACCGCGGAGCTCCAGGGCAGAGGGCGCCCCGCCCTGCTAGGCTCGCCCCCACCAGAACCTCACACTCTGCTGATTGGCACGCGCAGGCCCGGCTCAAGGTCACCGCTCCCGGCACCGACGACGGGCTCCAGCACCGCCCTCCACCCCCGTATGTCCGGTCCCGAGGCTGCCCTCCGCCGATTGGACCATACGGACTCCGGGGAGGGAGGGCGCAAAGAGCGCCCGGCAAGGTGGTAACAGGCAGGGCCGCTCCCTGGAAGCACCTGATACCTCCCTCAGATACCTCCTTCAGACCGCTGCACTAACAGGGATCCCCAGACTAAATACAAAAAAGGCCTGCAGTGATTGGGCAGCTGTGGCAGGCCCGAGATTGCATTCATAATTCTACTTAATGAAACTACATAGTGGGAATATTCACAATGGGCTCCTGTGGGCTACATGAAAAAGGACTGTAATAGACTTTGTTGGAAACGAGAGGGTTCCTTTAATGAGGAGCAAAGACCTTTTATCAATAAATTACAAAGCACAGAAACTGACGGAAGACATGCAGGATTAAGCCTAAAATAGGCTTAATAACGCGCTGAAATCCTACACGTCCTGAAATCCTCTCTTGTTGAATCTGGCAGATAGGATATCATGGAACCACCTACTACCAGGAAACACAAGGTTTGGGCTGCTAGAAAGCAACAGAAAGACATTAGCTCATTTTTCACCACTTGTCAGAAGCCTTAAATCTCACATCATAACACAAAAGCCTCACAAAAGACCTTCATTCTCAGCACACATGCTCCTGCAAATACAGCCATAAAGACACATACACAGGCACACACACACACAAACTGTGTTCGAGCACACATACACTACACACTGGCACAAACCCACACATACACACACACACTCAAACACAATGCACTCACTCAGTCATTCCAATACACTCCCACACACACACACACATGCAAACACACACACACATGGACGCATTCACACACGCACACATACACACACACACACACAGACACGCACGCATTCACACACACACACACACACACGCACACACATGCAAACACACACACATGCATGCATTCACACATGCACACACACACGCACACACACAGACACGCACGCATTCACACACGCACACACACAGACTTGCACGCATTCACACACGCACACGCACATACACACACATACACACACCCATGGAAACACATATACACACCCACGCAAACACACACACACACACACATACACACACCCATGGAAACACATACACACACCCACGCAAACACACACACTCACACACACACTCGGCTGAGCCGGAGGGCTGCTGGTGTGAGAGGCTCAGAAAGGCCAGGGCCGTGGCTGAGGAATTAATTGAGGTAGTTTGTTTCACGCCGGGGAGTCCATTAAATGCCATGTCACAGCGATGCCACGGGGAGCAGCGGCCAAACAATACCCAAAGAAGTCCTGAACAAGAAAAAGAAAAAAGAAAGAGAAAGAAAAAAGGAAAAGAGGACGAAAGGAATGAGGGAAGAGAGGCTGAGCTTATCAGCGCCCGCGCCTCCGAGCCTCCCTAATCACGCCCCGCTCACGCCATCCATCCAGGCCCCGGCCCCCTCCCGGCCTCTGCGAGGAGCACCAGGGGGGAGGCAGGGCTATCATCGCCCGCCATTGTCTTTTCACTGCCCTGCTGTTTTACACCAAGACTGGTGCTGCCAGTAAAGGGTCCAAACACGGTTCTGCCCCTACGTCTTACCGCCGTCTGGACACGCTCCGCTGGGCATGGAAACCCCACCAGCTCCAAACACCTGAGAGGCCCTCCAGAAGGCAGGAATTAGCCACCAATCAACACTCCAGCAGCCAAACAGGGCGTTTGTAGGGGGTGTGTCACTGACGCAGGGCGGGAGGTTAGGGAAGGTGTGAGGGGGTTGTGAGTGTTGGGGATGGGGTGTGTAACTGATGCAGGGCGGGATGTTATGGAGGTTAGGGAGGGTGTGAGGCGATTTTGGGCGTTGGGGACAAGGGTGTGTAACTGATGCAGGGCGGGATGTTATGGAGGTTAGGGAGGGTGTGAGGGGATTTTGGGCGTTGGGGACAAGGGTGTGTCACTGATGCAGGGCAGGATGTTATGGAGGTTAGGGAGGGTGTGAGGGGATTTTGGGCGTTGGGGACAGGGGTGTGTCACTGATGCAGGGTGGGATGTTATGGAGGTTAGAGAGGGTATGAGGGGGTTGTGAGTGTTGGGGACAGGGGAGTGTAACTGATGCAGGGCGGGATGTTATGGAGGTTACAGAGGGTGCGGGGGGTTGCGGGCATTGGAGACGGGGGTCTGTAACTGACAGGAAATGAGTCCGGTCACTCCCAGCAACAGTGACAAGCCATTCATCCTGGCTTTTCCAATAACCGCGGCGGCCTCGCCCGAATCCCCACGCAGCGCAGACCGAGGCGAGGCTCCGTGACGCGTGGAGCAGCGCCGCTATCCAAGGGCTCCCCTCCCGAGTCCTCCCGAGGAAGGCTTACCACCTCCCGAACAAACAACCCGGCGTGTGTACACAAGCGCGGCTCTCCCCGACAGCCCCGAGGTAAACAGGGAGGATGAGAAAGAGACAAAGAGAGCGATGGAGGCAGGCGGAGGGGGCGAGGGGGGGGGGATGGGCGGATCTCCGTCTTCACTCAAGGTGATGACTTCACAGTCAGCGCCGGCGAAAGTCAATGGCATTGATACGAGGAGACCGCTGGCCGCGGAGGAGCCTGATGACCGATGAGTCCGCACCCTCCGCGCGCTCTGAACCGCCGCCACGCCGCGGGAGTCCGGAGACGACACCGAGATTAAATCAGGACCCGCGAGCCGGCGGCCATTATTTACGGTCCCTCCCAGCACCCCAGGGCGAGCGGCGCGTTCCCGGTTTCCGCCGCGTAAACCGACCGCGTTCTGCCAGGAGCGGGTCTCTTCGGAAAGGTGCGACCCCAGAACTCCGCCCAGGGCTCGACCCCGTGACCCTGGGGCTCTGGGCTGACGTTCTAACTGCCTCTCGGGGTGAGAACGGCAAGTGCGGTTTCCACACGTCCCAACTGACATCCCGTACAGAGGAGAAAACCTTAGAGAGAGAATAGGGGGGTAGGATTTTGAGTAAACTCTCCAAACCTTGGACGGTGGACAGATACCTTTTAAAATGAGCAACGGAAAATTCCCCCTCGCCTTTCGATAACAGGCGATGTATGGATCTATCAACTGTCTACGGGATAAACACAGGCTGATGTGTCCACAGGTCATTCCCTTTTGGGAATGGTTCCTTATACACAAACAAGCCCGGTGAGTCGGACTGGACCGCCTCCAAACAGCTGTCTCTTTACTTTTAGTGCACTCCCTTTCCATTTTAGCAAGTTCAGCCCAAAATATTGACCGGCAAGCACTCTGCCCAATCAAATTAATTTCCTGCAAGACATGCCAAAGGCGACGCTGGAGAAAATGGGAGGCTAGACTGTGGACAGGGGAGAGGGAGGCAGGCCAGGAGAGCGGGAGAGGGAGGGAGGGAAGGAGAGTGAAAAGCAGAGAGTGGGGGTGGGAGAATGGGGTGCCTTCACGGCACACACGATCGTTTTAAAAATACAAGGCGAAGTGCGATTCACGGGACACTGCTCACGCTAATTCAAAACAAAGTGGTCATAAAAAAATGACGACTGACAGTGTGCGGGAGTCGGAGAAAACACGACACGCATGCTCGCCCAAAACAAACACCAAAGACGCGTCGCCGGTTCCCCTTCACCGTTCCGACACCCCTGACCCCTCCCCTGCGCCCCAGAGGTGACTCATTTTGGTTTTCTTGCGTCGGGGCGCTCTCTCGCTCAAAAAACATAAATCGATACTTCTCAAATATTCAGTTCCACCGTCGTTTCGGTGAGTCCGTATGCGCGTTCGCTCAAAAATATATGAATTAAATAGCACAAACTTGTTTTTTTCCCTCACGGTTTTATGTTTTATGTATTTCTTGTAAATATAAACCGCTCTTGATGGTTTGACAGGATTCGGCCGCGCAAAACTACCCGACAACAGCGCGCTTCGAGCGCGACGAGCACAAGCAAGCCCCTCCTACCCATCGTTCAGCGTAGCCGCGCGCTAACGCTTCTGACAGGACGCGGGAGAGGACCAGTTGACTGCGAGGCTGTGCATAGTTTAACGCAAGATAAAATATTTATCCGCTAAGTGGTACAGCATTTTGCCCTTTGAGAAGCTCATGAATTTTTTAGCCTATTATAAAAAATGAGAGGGGGAAGGAGAGGTAATGCTCGGTAATGGGAAACAAAAGGCGCGCTGTTTTCGACGCGTGCTCTCGGCGGAGGGGAGCGGGGACGAAAGTGTGTCAGCCGCGCCGAACGGCCACGAGAGCCGCCTCGCGTACAGGTGTAATGACAGCCATTAGAAAGCTGTGCGATCCGTAATGAAGTGTGGAGCAGATGTGGCACACTTACTGTAAGTGGCCCGACAACAAACACAAACACCGCGCTGGCATATGGACAGCCGGTCCTCAAACCCAGACCACGCCCAGGGAACGGGGCCGCGCGGTGGGTGGCACGGAAGCCGTCTCGCCGTCTCCGTTAACCTGCGCCTGTTACTCGCCGCCTATTTAGAGAGACGTACCTACAGCCCTTCAGTCGCGTGCTTCCTCACTCGCACTGTGTCTGCCGTTTCATAAACACTGCTGCGTCAAACCAGTCCCTGATAAAACAGACGTTTATCTTTTCATATTGTTGCTTTTTTTCGCCGCCGTAAAGCGAGTCATTTGGCTCGTGATTGTCAGAGGCAGCTGTTTGATGAGGTAAATAAAAACAGGCTAAATAATGGATGGGCTGGTTGTTGTGTTTGTTTGGTGTCTGTACAGTAGGGTGTGTGTGCGGGGAGAAGGTGCCACACTCTCTGACACGGAGGCCATACCGTCCCTGTCCAACAACGGGGAACCGTCTGTGCCGCCAAGGGACCCAGATCAATTACTGTGCCTTTTTTCATCTTCAAAAAGTGTGTTTGGGGAAATTAAAAAATCACGGGTTTGAAGATGCAGCAAACTGAATTACTGTCTGAATGAAGAGCTCTCCCTCAAATCTATTGCCCTCTCGCTCCCTCTCGCTATATATATGTATATACATATGGAATCGCATATACATCTACCATATGCACCAATACATTTCCAGCTCATTCTTTGTCAGCTGAATCCGTAATTGATTTGGATCCTGATACAGAGAACCGTTAAGAATATAACAGGATGAAATTTAATTTGTTATAAAATTGAATAGCAGCAGACATCTGTTCCTCTAAAACTAGCCTGGTTTTTAGGAGGCCATCCAGCAGTCTATATCAAGCGGAGCCATTCACAAAAGGGTCGGCTAGCCACGCCAAAGCGACCCCGCTAACGTTAATCAACGCCATCGATTCTCACAGCTCCGCCTCAAGATGGCGCCCGCGAAGACGGCCGCTCTCCCACGCCGCGCCTCTCGCGGAATAAAAACCAGAGCCCTCTTCTATTTTTTTCCCAGCGTCCATGTAATAAACATTCATTTTCTACCAAGCGAAAATAATTTTAAAATCCCTTTTGCTTAGCTAATTTACAGCGATGCACAAGCAATTTTCCACAGTGCGATATGAGGCAAGCTGCCTGCTCTCAATTACCGTAAATTGTCCGCAAGTGAAAGGCTATGAGACATGAACTGAAGGCGGACTGAACTGGCACAGAACTAATTCCGAGTAAACATCGGTCGGTGTGGCATTCGGAGCGTGCCGGAGCTGTCTGGAAGGGGCCGTCACTGCGTCAGGCACAGGGGGGGCGGGGGCTGGGGGGGGGGGGGGGGGACTTGCGTCGGCGACACCGTGCCAAAGTGCTGCGTCCGAATCCTCCCTGTGATTTACAGCCTGGCCTCACACCCCGAGCACCGACACACGGGCAGGCTGTGCAGCGAGCTCAGCTCCCCACCGTAATCTTTGACCTCTTTATAGTGTATATGATATACGTTGCAGGTGCAGCCGGGGTTATCTATTATGAATGAGACATGTATTGCTCCGAGCATTAGTAATGTATGAGCTGAGCTGTGGTAATGCTGGCCTAGGTCTCCAGGCCCCCCCCCCCACCCCCCACCCCGCGCTGTGCACGTGCCCCCCTCGCATGCGCACGGCTCCTGATAGCTGCACTAACTCATGTTACGAGCCACAGCGCGCCTGACAGCTCCTGCACATTCAGCAACGCCTGTCCGATTTGTATCTCGCCGGTGCGGGGAGTTTGAAAATGCGAGTTCTGCCTCAGGGGCTGCCGTTTACCGCTCTCAGCTTTTCTAAGCGGGAGAGGAGAGGAGGGTGACGGGGCTGCAGCTCTGCCACCCCGAATGAGCGACCCTTCCTCCCCGCCGCCGGCGCCCAGGCCCTGCTCTCCTCCAATCCGCCGACAGAAAGCCCTGCTGTCCTCCAATCGCAGTAGGCCCTCCGCTAACAGAACCCCGCTACACCACCAGGCTAACCGCGGCCTACCCCGGAACTTCAGCCTTGCTCAAGTTTCACCTCGTTGTTGAAATCTGACTTTACATAACTGCCGTTTGTGCGGGTGCCTGCTTGTGTGTAGGCCTGTGTGTGTGTTGGGCGTGAGTGTGTGTGCTTGAGTTCTGTTGAGTTCAATGTGTGGAGGCACTGTTAAAAGCACATCCAGGGGCAGCAGTGTGCCCTGCAGTAAAATCCAGTTATGTCAGCTTCACCAGCTTGAAAATTGAGATGGTCAATCAGCATGGCCAAGCTGGTCATAAAGCTGGTCTAGCTGGGAATGAGCTGGTCAACCTGCTAATGTTGGTAGCTTGTCTCAGCTGTTTCAAAACAGCTTGAGCCGGTCATGCTGGGTCAAGCTGGGAGCTGGTCTGAACTAGTCAACCAGCTAAACCATGTCAAGCTGAGAGGGCTGGGGTTCAGGGCTGAGGTTCAGGGCTGGGGTTCACAACTGGGGTTCAGGGCTGGGGTTCAGGGCTGGGGTTCAGGGCTGAGGTTCAGGGCTGGGGTTCACAACTGGGGTTCAGGGCTGGGGCTCAGGCTGGGGTTCAGGGCTGGGGTTCAGTGCTGAGGTTCAGGGCTGGGGCTCAGGCTGGGGTTCAGGGCTGGGGTTCAGGCTGGGGTTCAGGGCTGGGGTTCAGGGCTGGGGTTCAGGCTGGGGTTCAGGGCTGGGGTTCACAACTGGGGTTCAGGGCTGGGGCTCAGGCTGGGGTTCAGGGCTGGGGTTCAGGGCTGAGGTTCAGGGCTGGGGCTCAGGCTGGGGTTCAGGGCTGGGGTTCAGGCTGGGGTTCAGGGCTGAGGTTCAGGGCTGGGGTTCAGGGCTGAGGTTCAGGGCTGGGGTTCAGGTCTAGGGTTCAGGCTGGGGTTCAGGGCTGGGGTTCACAACTGGGGTTCAGGGCTGGGGCTCAGGCTGGGGTTCAGGGCTGGGGTTCAGGGCTGAGGTTCAGGGCTGGGGTTCAGGGCTGAGGTTTCGGGCTGGGGCCCAGGCCGGCTCACTCGAGCGCTCACTCACACTAATCAATGTGGCCACACTCCACCACAGACGCTCTCCTCGCCTGGGCCTTCCCCCCCCACCCGCGACAGGCCAGGGCCGTCTGTGTGTCTGAATGAAAGCCCGCGCAGAAATGCGCCGCCACCTTTTATAATTCATAAATCCTCCCCTGGTCCCAGACACAGGACAATATTCATGCTCAATGAGCAAACAAAAAACCGGCAGAACATACATTCTTCATTCATTTATAAAAAGAGGCCAGATTTTATGCTTGCTTTCATTCGGATGAATTAGTAAAAACTGGCATTAATAATGCAGCGATGTTTGAAACCGCAAAACCGTGTATGAACAGGAAAGATGCGATAATTACGCTTCTCCGAGATATCATGTTAGAAATGTGAAGAATAATATCATCAAACATAATCTGGTATGAGCCGACCACAAGAAAGGGGAGAGGGCAGGAGAGAATGTAACGTCTTACAAGGAGAAAGTTGTGGATGAAGCAACCGTGACAGCAGGCATCACTCACCAGCTCTTTAGAGAGGTGTAAAAGGAGACATAAATCAATTCTGCGCCAATTATGACACAATGCGGAACCACGCGAGCACAAAAGAATTAGCTGCACACATTTGAGGATCATGTTTGGCTAAATTGATCCTGGGGAAAAAAGAAAACTAGGAGGGAGGAAGGGAGAGAGAGTGGGAGAACAGAAGCATAAGAGACCGAAAGGAGGGAGGTGAGTTGTGTAATGAAAGCAGGAAAGCAGAGGAGAGACATGGTACAGGGATAGAGTGGGATACAAAGACTGAGAGGGAGTGAGGAAGCAGAGGGAGTCAGGGTTACTTGTGAGGGTTTAACAGAATTAGCAGTGGCTAGTGTGCGGAGGTGCTGAGAGGAAATCTATACCCCCGCTGCAATAATGGGGGAGATAATGGGCGGGAATGAGGACCGCGTGGTGAGCCTGGCCAGTGTAGACACAATCCTCTCTGTCTCCAGAGGGCACAGGCATACACACACACATGAACACACACACACACACACACACACACACTCATCCACACACACACACACACATGAACACACACACACACACATGAACACACACACATACACACACACACTCATCCACACACACACACACACATGAACACACACACACACAGATGAACACACACACACACACACACACTCATCCACACACACACACACACATGAACACACACACACACACATGAACACACGCACACACACACACACACATGAACACACGCACACACACACACACATGAACACACGCACATACGAACACACACACGCGCACACACACACATGAACACACGCACACACGAACACACACACACACACACACATGAACACACATGAACACACACACACACATGAACACACGCACACACGAACACACACACACACACACATGAACACACATGAACACACACACACATGAACACACGCACACACGAACACACACACACATGAACACACACACGAACACACACACACACACACATGAACACACGCACACACACACACACATGAACACATGCACACACACACATGAACACACACACACACACACATGAACATACACACACACACACATGAACACACGCACACACGAACACACACACACATGAACACACGCACACACACGAACACACACACACACACATGAACACACACACGAACACACACACCAAACTCACAGACACACATACACATCCAACACATCCATGCTGCTGGTTCCATAAAACAGACACTTAACTCTTTACTGCAGTCTTCACACATACAGTATGCTACTACAGACTCAGCTCATGTGTAGACAGTCATACAGTGTTTCAGAGGTCAATAAGAAGACAGGGGACTCCTTCCCCCTCCAGGTACCTCAGAGACGTCTCCTTCGGTTACGGAAGATGAGACCCCGCTCAGGCCTCCTGACCACAGGGGGCGCTGCCCTCTCCTACCGTTCATATTGCGGTTGAGCAGAAATGTGTCGACCAGAGGTGAACGAGAAGCGAAATAGAATCTAAATCTATGAATCACTGATGATGAGAGCATTTGGGAGGAACATGTCTCTCCCACCAGTGGCACACGCCAAAAAGATGCCTTACCTAACACAGGGCTTTCCCACACAATCAATCAAACATCTTGTGATAGAACAACCTACACACTGTGTACAAACAGAATGGTGCTGCTTTGGAGGCCTGTGTCTTTGAAAGAATGGATTATACATAGAAAAATAAAGCAAATGAATGGTAGTCCAAGGAAGTAAGGCAGAGATGAAGGGAAAAGAGCAAGGATTGGGACGGAACAGGAACAACCAACTGAAGTGCACTGAAGTAGGGACAGAACTTTGGTAGATCACTCATACTTCAGGCCAGTGTTGACCAATCTCCCCGAAAAACTGAGACTTGCATAATCAAGCACTTTGTCCCCGGTGAACAGATGCAATGCTCCTTTAAAACAGCAATACAAACATATGAAACAGATGTGGATGAGACACATGAAGGCAGAACATGAAGTAGCAACGCGTTGCATATTTTAAAGAGATCTGCAGATAGGACTTGAAAGAGCATATCTTGCAAAAGTTTGTATACATTATTTATCACACGGACATCAAAAAGGAAGCGGCATAGGAGCCTTTATTATATAATTAGAATACTGTAATTTCACATTTTTGAAATGGGGGAAAAATCAAAACAATAATATGCATATTGATTGCATGCACATCAAGAGACGCCCTGGGAGACAGCAGAAGGTCCGCAAGGTGCCGGGATATTAGCCCAACATCAGTGGCGTTGAGGCCTAGGCGTGAGTCTAATAACGTTCCTGCAGATGTATCATGCAAATAAGTGCAGCAACACAAGCAGCCCTTCAGCAATTATCTGAGCATTAAATAATCATTATGCACCCTCGTCAGGATACATGGAGCCTGAATATCAAATGTTTTTGATGGAGAGATAGGGCTGTTCTGTCAGGGTGCAAACATCAAGGGACACATTTCGCTCTGGCTGAGATGTGATTTGTACAGGAAAACGATCCGTACAGTAAGTTCTGGTCTGATAGATATTGAAGGCTATCAGACTGAGACACCCTTTGATGAAAGCACTCATAACATACAGTTTTAGATGAGAAGCCACGTATGCAGTATGCACAGAAAATATATCATCAGATTAACACATATGTGCGTGTGTGGAGAAATGAACCACACGTGCACTGTACTTACAGCACAGTATGAAATGCGATTATACATGTGTATATCGGGTTTAAAATTTTTTTTTTGCTTGTCCAGTATGTGAAAGACACAAAAAGGTGTCTTTGCAGGAAGTTACGAGTCTGTTAAAGCCTAGCTGTGATAGCTTGCTGATTCATGCCTTTTTCTTCCAAAACTGTCATTTCAGATGTGCTAAACTGTCTCGTAGCCAAAAAAGAGAAAAATCGTTTGAAGAACAAATGACCCAAACAGTTCACCTCAACAGGAATAGCATGTTTTATTAGGAAGGTGTTCCTGGATAACTCAGCATTTAAGAAGTGCTGGGAAATGGGTTTTAACTATAGAAAGTCTGCAACGCCAAACCAAGAAAGCCACAGCACGGACCTTTTATTGCTTTAAGTGCACTAGATGAAATGGGACCCTTTTTCCTGCCAATCTCATTTCAAACTTTCCCAAAGACAAGATGAGGATCAACTAGCACAGGGCCGAGGGATTTGGCATTAACAGTCAATGTGCGCTAATCTCTGTTCCAGAACTCCACTCTAAGAGGAGGGGAAGTCTGGAAAGGACAGGCCAATGGTTCATGGAAGACATAGCACTCTGGCAGCAGGGAAGCCCTGGTGTGCAGTAGGACGTGTGGGAATGCATAGGGCCATGACTTACATTGTGTCCTGCCCCCAGGCTCAGACATCCTCTGTACACAACCTCCCCCGATGCCCCCATCTTATTCTACATTTCAGGTCCCTGCTTAGCCATAAAGAGAGCCGGGGTCAATCCTTCCCAACTCCTTCTTCTCCATTTAACTAATTTAACCGAGCAATAGTAACAAATTTCATTTTATTAGAGCCAGGCTTTTCCGTGGAATTGAATTAATAAAATCTAATTTTCTCCAAAGTGCTGAATGTGTAATTAAGGGGTGGGGGGAGGTGGGGGGGCGTTCCTGACTGGCTAGCAAAGCGTGGCGGGCTGCTTGTGGGAGAGAGATTACATACTGTGTGCGCCTGTGTGTGTTTTTGTGTATGCTGTGTGCGTGTGTGCGTGTGTGTTTATGTGTCCATCTGTGTGAGTCAGTGTCTATGTAAGAGAGTGGAAGACAGTCAAAGCATTCCAGTGTGCGTGGTGTGTGTTCAGCTCTGACCAAGAGTGTGTATTCTCTGTGTGTGTGTGTGTGTACATACATGCGAGCACAGAGGATTACATTCATTCCACTGTTACAGATGAAGCAATATCTTGAGGCTACTGTAATTAGAGCAAATTCAATTTGACTCAAATACTTCATTATATACCTGCCAACAACACAAGAGAGTGATAGCCATATTTTCTTTTTCAATTTCTTTTTTTTTCTTCATTAATGGTTTGGAATTAATTAAATGCCATGGTACAGACATGCGGTGCTGTGGATTGCATTAGGGCCATCTTGCCTGCGCCAAGCCCTCCTCACTGTCAGCACACTGGGTAGCGGCAGCCAAGTGTAGCGCCAATTAAGAGCGCAGGACAATGCTGGGTGATGTTTTAACTTTAGCGCTGAGAGGGGGCCATTCTTACTCTGTGCACAGCATTTGTACATACAAGCATCTATGCATTTACCACCTTATATTTAGGATTTAGAAAATATTTCATTTCATTCCACATTTCTTGTACAATTTCATAGTTGCTCATGCATAACGTCACAGGGAGGGAAAATATGCCAAAGATTACCTACCAAGCAAATAGTGAAGGGTTTTTTTTGAAGGGTTTATCCCAACAGTAGCCTTACGTTTTCACAGCAATGTTACATACTACAGTACATAGTGAAACTCAAAACAATAGTACAATTTGCCCCAATATTATTGACTGCTACAATATGTTTACAAGTTATGCATGTTCTGAAAGTTACACTATTACTGAAATGCTACTGCTACAGTGCTACCGTATAAACAGCTAGTTAGCATTGTTACATATCATCAGTGTGAAAAGTATAGCCAAACCTTATATCCGTTTGCTGATATTTGAACTGACAAATAATGAAAACAAAAAGTAAACTTTTTGGACTGCACCCTAGTTCTAAAACACTGTGGCCTTGGGTTAATGTCTGAAAGTGACAGGTTAAGGAACATAAAGTAGGTACTAGCTTAAAAAATAATCAAAAATAATCAATTTCACTCATTGCGCTATACTAAGGCGTTCAGCAAGGCCATCGAGCATTAATGGGGAATAATGGGTAGCTATGCCACGTCTTTCTGCTCGAAGGCTGGGTGAGACACTGTGTTTTTGCCCATAAGGGACAAATCTTAGGAAGGCTGGGATGAATGTGGTGGGGCAGCCCATTTCAGCTTGTTTCCAATTACGCGCTCCTACCTTCTCCACGTCCTTCCACTCGCGATTTGCATCTGTTTGAACTGGCTGCCAAGCTGTTCTGTAATAGGGTCTCGGGGAAAAACGCGCTTGAAAAGTTTATTTCATTATTTTCACTCCTTGTTTTCAAATGCAGGTGGGACTGTATAACCCCCACCCCCACCACACACACACACACACATACACACACACACACACACACACACACACACACTGTCCTCCCCCAGCCCCATTGTCTTATTGAAATATTTGTTTTCAAGGCTCAGCGGCATTAATCTTCTGGGGATCCAGGTTTTTATTTGTCTGTGCTTGATTTACTCCTCAACTCTCACTGTTTACCCAGTGTAATTGACAAGCCATTTGGAGGCAGGGAGAAGCGAGGTAGAGGTACATGCCCCGTGCTACAGCTCGTCTCCTCAGACCCGTGTGTGCGCGACTGCGCATGGGAGTACTGTTGCCGTTCGCGTCCGGAAAGCAGACCGGGAAACGGACCTTCCGCGCACGCCCACCGCGACGGAGAATCGTCCAGGGGTGCGAGTTTTTCAGATTCGCTTTTAATCCGGTTTCGTCGTTAGAAACGGAGAAAACGCTGACCGCGTCCTCGGAGGCCGGAGTGGGAAGCGAGAGTGCCAATTAACGGCCTCTTCCTTTCCCCCTCGTGGCGATAACCTCTGACAAACAAAAACGGAACCGAATGCGCACCCACACGGAGACAGGTTATCATACCGGAGATAGCCTGGAAGGCCACGTCCTCACCTGTTTCCTGTAGCCGTTATTTAGCTCTGCCTCAGTAGGGATGGAGCGAGGCCAGGGGCTTCTCTCCCCCGGAGAGGACTCATTTAGCCGTTCTGTAGCTGGAAACGGGAGCGTCCAGATGTTCTCTGCTTATGAATTCAAGAACAGACTTCAAATAGAAAGCTACGATAAGCCAGAGCCAGCCATTAACTATCTTCGTCTGCATATTCGAGGCAGGTGAGTCCAAGCCTGGCTCACACAAGAACCAGGGGATTAAAGGCAGAACATGTGACATGGGAAGATGGACGGCTGCCGTATTGACATATGCTAAGCATCTCTGGCACAGATTTACATTTGAGCCTTTGAGAGCTGAGCAGCCATTTCGCCTCATGGAAGAGGCTTTAAAAGTTTGGCTAATTCTTTAAAACAGATGCCGAAACACAAAAGGTTCCTCAAAGGTTTGCAGTTGGTGCAGTTTGTCCCTGAATGAAAGGTTAATTAAGAAGTCCGCTGCATATTCAGGTTTTCATTACCAACCCCGGAGTGCACATTAGACAACTTTGCAACAACAGTTCAATATCCTGCCTGAGAAATTCTTCAGCCTCTCTCTGACAAGGGAGCAGGTGAAAGAGAAGGCTTGGCACCTGGCTTGCGAAATCCTTCAAACTGTTTTACATCAGGGGGCTAGCTTATATGAAAGTTATCTTTGATCTGAATAAAAAGCTGAAGGCTCTGGAATGAGGCTCCATGCCATTATGCATTGGAACTTCAAAGCCTCGATAATTAAATTTGAGGAATATCTAACAAAGAAACAGCCAAAAACTAAAAAGCGAATAGGGAAAAAAATGGTGAAATCGAGGCAAGGCAGGGATGTTTTTTTGTGAATGCGAGATGATGAGGGGGAGCAGGGTTCAGGGGGAGATCCGGTGGGATTGGGACTGATCAGCCCCGGGCAGTGGAAGATCTGCTGAGGAACAGGCCTGGGGTCTGTCCCAGAGGACCACATGGGATCCCAGGCAGATCAGAATGGCTCTTCCTTCCGTTACCTCCCTTCCCTTGGCAGGAAACTCCTGGGCCGCGCGTCGCTGCAGGGCCGACTGGTGGGGAGGGGGTGTGCTTCCGTGCGACATGGCCGCCCTTTCACTGCGGATGGGAGCCCGCTGTTGCCATCTCAAACTTAGAGGTCAAGGAGCCCAGGAGGAAAAGGTCAGCTCTGGGGAGGAGTCGAGGGGCGGGAGGGCAGAAGGAGGCTTGGCTGCTGGACGCATTTCAACAACTGCCCCTCGAAGAGGCCCATGGGGACTCAACCCACTGGACACCACCCACCACCCCCCCCCCCCCCTAAAAATAACTCCACAATCCATCACCCCTTCAGATATGATTGAGGGAGAGAGGTAATCAATAGGTGGGGCCTGTGGCTGCCAATGTCAGGGATTTTTCCCCTGTCAGAATTTATAAAAGAGGAGGTGTGAGGTCGGCAAAGTGCTTTCTGAAACTGCTGAGTTGCTCGCAGCCCACCGAGTTTATTCATCTTATCAAATTACAGCCACCTCAATAACCCTCTCGCTGGGGGAAGAGAGGGAACACCATTTCTTTCTACTTGCCCTCAATATATCTTTCCTTGCCTTCTTTCATTGTTTTCCCTCTAAACAGCAAGCATGAGCGCATTAGCCACTGAGGTATGAGGGTGGAAAATGGCCGCCGTCTCGCAACCTGCAGATGCTGGTGTGCAGATTCGGGCTGGTGTCCAGATAGCGCCCACCATCCAGAAGAGGTTTTTACTTCCACCCCGACGAATACTTTCTGTGCCTTTGTGCTGGGGACCAGCTGGTCCTCCCCGTAGGACAGGGTTGTCCTGGGTCACAGCGCATAGGCAGGCTGCTTTTTGCCCCTTAGTGTCAGTATAAGCCCTTCCCACTCCACCGACAACCTTTTCCCAACAGCTGTGACCGTGCTTTCATTTCTTCCCACACCTATCTGATTTACCGGTCCAGAGTCCAATTCCTATTTACAAAATTACAACAAAACATCCTGCGCCACAAAAAACTCATGCTTCCATCTTTCGCAGACAAATGACTGACACCTCTCAATTACTACGACTGCCGAATAAGTGGGAAATCGCTGCGATAGAAATCATTGCAGGAAAGGAGGGAGCGATTCGGCTGTTATCCCGGCTAATAAAGCCGTTGTAATTACAGAAGAGCGCCTCCCAGTGTTCACCATACTGCACGGGCCTCTCGGCTCTCACAAATCAAGAAGCGTCTGATTACAATAATTACACATGTCACAACACGGAAAAAGCCACAGACGAAAACTGTCCGCTGCCAACGTGTTTCACTGCACAGGCTCTCGACAGTGCGCCGACCGTGTGCACCAAGAACGATCAGCCTCAACAGCAATCATCTTAATTTCTAATTATCCCTGATTAATTTATGCAAATGAAGGTTAATCTAAACTTATTGAGACCATTTCTGAATCACTTCTTCCCAGGATAAGGTGTATAAATTAACATCAGTGTTTATCTTACTTTTATTATTTAATTTCCTCCTCGTTCTCATGTTAATTGCTACAATTAGCGCTAATTAAGAGCTTCAGTTCATAGGGAACAGCCTGTTGATTAGCTTTTATTGAAAGGTGCCAAGTTATCTGACTCATCTGAGGTTCGTCCTCAGCTCTGATGAAAGGGAAACACTGAAATGGGGACTTCCTGGAGACTAGCTCACTCCCTTGAATGATTTTATCTTCCACTTCTTTTTGAGTGATAAAATGAAAAGTTAAAAGGACATTAAAGGCACTACAGGGATAGCAGAAAAATATATGAATAAATAAAAATAATATAAATAAATAAACACACAATGACATGAACATTAAATCAAGCAACAAAGTGTGCCAACCCTGTTTATTGAAAGAGCCACATTTGTGTGTTCTGACCTTGGCTGTTAAGCTAATTTAAGGAAATGCACCCGTCTCTGGGTAACAGTAAAAGGATATATCTGTTTATTTACCGTACATAAGGCTATGTCTGTCTATTTACTATATAAGGCTACGTCTGTTTATTTACTGTAAATAGAGCTATGTACGTTTACCTTAAATAGGGTTATGTCTGTTTCTTTACCATAAGTAGGGCTATGTCTGTTCACAGTAAATAGGGCTAGGTCTGTTTATTTACCATAAATAGAGCTACGTGTATTTACCCTAAATAGGGTTATGTCTGTTTCTTTACCATAAGTAGGGCTATGTCTGTTTACTGTAAATAGGGCTTGGTCTGTTTATTTACCATATGTAGGGCGGCCTTTTTCTGTACGGTAAAAGGGGCTATGTCTGTTTATTTCGTTTATTTGCTGTTTCTGTACAGTAAATAAGGCTGTGTCTGTTTCTGTACAGTAAATAAGGCTATGTTTGTTTGCTCTGTTGGCAGGGTGATGCAGGTCGTTGTCAAGATGCCATCGACGAGTATGAGGACACTTTCTCTCCTTTCTTTTTTCTTCTCCTGTTTTCCCAAGCCTGAGAGGCAGACTTCCTGTGAGTTTGACACAAACTGAGATGAAAGAAGGGTGATCCCACCTATCTGCATACACACATCTGCAATCCAAATGAGCTGGGAATATGTAATGCGCACATTAATAAAATATATCTGTCTCTCTTCTCCTTGGTGGGACATATTATAACACAAGGTTGGTCCGCACTCATAAGTTGGAAGGACAAGGCACTGTTTTCACTCCTGGGCAGTAACACTCCACCGTAAGTGATAGGCTGTGCCCCTCACAAAATGGCTCTCCTGTCCCTGGGTGACCACCTGTCTTGGGGCTCAAAAGTACAGATGGCAGGGAGCCCATTGTCACCATCCTCATCCCGATGGGACCCTGCTGCTTCAACGGATGCAATATCCCAACAGCTGCCTGGGGGGGTCCACCTCCAATTCACCTAAAACCAGCTCAAAGCTCACGGACATACACAATGCAATAAAGGGGTGGGTCTCCGCAACACTAACTCAGTTCTGGAGCTCCATTGCCTGGAAGCCCCAGTCACCCTCTTTGCTTTAATTCCCCTCTTATTGTGGGGAAGTGAATTCTAGCCTCACTCAGAACGTTCCGGAAAAAAAGGTGAGAAATATGAGAGAGGAAATATTTGCGGCACAGAGGGAGAAAAAAAAAAAAAAAACCCAATCTGATTTCCAAATTTCCACAGTGTTTATGAGCGTGGTATTCTTCTGCTTTAATGAAATATTTTAATGCAACCCATAAATATAAAAATCATAAAACTAAAATGCTGAATTTTCCCTGGCTAAATATGATCATGGTCTTTCATTCCAAATATCAGCTATAAACAGATTCCCTTATGCTCTAAAAAATGCAAGAACACGCTCTTTGCAGCCGGATTTGGAAACGCTGTAGCCTCCAGAAGCAATTACGTAATGCACTCAAATGGTTAAACATTTCCAGAAGCAGTTATTGTTTGCATAGTTTTATCATTTTATAATAAAAAGGGGTTTATTAATATGAGATATACAATGGAACATGCAGAAAACAGAAATAAATATTTTTGTTACATCCATGATAATAAGGTCATTACATATATATAATCCTAAACTGCAGCAAGTGGCATAGAACTACCAGCTCCTGCTCTGGTTGCATGTCCAACTATAATTTGTCATGAAAGATTCCGTTATGTGTAAAATTTTTCCTGGTTTATAAAAATTATTTTCAACAATTTTCTAATGTAATACGTAATAATGGTCAAGCTTATCACTGTAAAATATACAACAAGAAAGACAGCATTTCCTCAGTCTTTTCTGTCACCGTCTTAGGACACTACTGGATTCCTGTAATGTTGTTTTGTCTGGATGAATTGCTTGTTTGAAATAAATTAAAATACAATACTGTATACATGTCTATCAAGTGTTAAGAAGGTCATGTTACTATATTTATTAAGAAGGAATATACACCTTTTATATTTTGCAAAATTCTGAATCACATACGATAAAGAAAGTAATAAAGCTAAAATATATTCAAAGAGAGTGCGACCTGACTCAAATAACTGATTAATATTCTGGTTGGCCTCTATTTGCTGCTTCATATCTGAGCCTAATTTCGTTTTTTTGGAAAACAGGAAATACATTTCAGAAATCCCAAGTGAAAATGATAAAAAGCTAAAATTCTGAAGTAACAATTTATTGTTGAAAATTGAGCGAGTGCCTGCTAATAATGAGTGATCTATTTCTGATTTAACTCTGGCCTAATATTGGTCTGACTGCATTGTTTTATGCAACATCAATGTTTCAGCAGGTATGTGTGGGACTTAACAGCACAGCATGATCTACACCTGCAAGGGTATTAAAAATTAAACAGCCCCCAGCACTAAATACAATAAATCACCTGGCTGCCATGCCATAGTGCAAGCAACGCTTAGAGAAAACTGAAGGGACATAAACAACCCTCTGTTGAGCTGACATAGTGCACAGGACTGCAGGAACATTCCTTCTGTCAAACAATTGGTTGGTCCGCAGTTTCCTAATAGCAAACATTAAAATAGCTCTAATCAAATTCCTAAGTTGATTAACACTGCTCATCGGAAAGAAACGAGCTGAAAATAGAGCAAAAGTACAAGAACAAACAGCTGGTAATTGCTACTGAAAAAACGGACCATAAAAGATAAATACCATCTCCATCAATATATCTTAGTGATTTTAAAACCGTTAGCGTCAACTCGGACACAAAATTTGGACTGCAATATGCGCCTGAATGGGAAGTGAATTCATCAGCCCATATTGTGGTAACACCTGGCGGCCATTTTGAAATGGGACCCGATGAGCTCAGCCAATTAGGAGAAGTGAGGGACCACATAGCCAATGAAGACATGGTGCCAATACCAAAGTAAATCTGCTGTACGAGCACCTGGAAAATCCTGCAGAGAGCCAGTAGCAGATAATGGGCACATGGAATATTGCACAACGGCCATCTTACATCTCTACGGGAGGTGACTAGCAGAAAACAAACAGAGCGGCGTAAATGAAGGGCAGTCACAGGATGACTTGTGCTCTTTGTGCACGCCTCGCAGAGACCAAAGGAGAAGGACTGCAGGGCACACAGGCCCTCCCGCAGAGTTAAAACCACAGAGACCGGGGGCAGGCAGACAGCAGGCCTTTCCAAAAACCCGCCTCACAGCCCCAACAGGGAGGCTCCCCTGTGTTTGTGCGACACATGAGTGATGTAAGGACAGCATGCCAAAGGTGCTTATAGCAGAAAATCATAAGCTGACCTGAAACAGCAATTAGTAACCTCCACAGTGGAAAGGAATATAAATCGGAAGAGTTCAAAAGCATGAGTTCTTTGTCTCGGGAGTCTGTGGAGACAACCGTACTAGACTGTACTCAAACAGTATGAAGAGAAACAATGACATGACATGCTAATTAAAATAAATTTCCTTAGTAACCTTCAAATGATAGCCCGAGCTTTTACGACCTTTAAATAATGTACTACCTGCGACTTAAGAGTGCAACGCGTGGCAGTTCTGACCTAGCCTTTACATTTCTCTCTTTGTTAATAAACTGCAGCGAGATAGTGATATATACTCTCAGATTCACCGTGGGTGAGCGCAGACTACAGCTGTGGAAAAGAGCCGCAGCTAAAAGCGCTCTTTGCCCAATGAAAGTCAGGGGAGGATGAAATAAAGCACCGGAATGGACGTTGTGTGGGTTACGCTTTTTTTGGGGAAAGGGTGAGAGTTATTATCCTGGAGGCTTCTGCTGAGGGATTTGAGGGATAGGAGGACAGGGAAACGGAGAGAGAGAGAAGGAGAGAAAGAGAGAGAGATGATGAGAGAGAGTGAGAGAGAGAGAGAAAGAGAGAGAGAGGATATTGTGGAAGTGAGATGGATAGCGGAGCTGTCTTTAAACCCTTAATTTATGGAAGAATTAAAGTGGCTGAGCAGATGGAGATAGATACAGTGGGACACAAGCTGTCTCACACACACCGGCCCCCATCGTAAATTACGTTGAGGAATGGAGAATTTATGAGGCACAAATATCTCACTACCAGCCTATCATTTCCTAAGCACTGTCACTGTAACTCTTCCCCAAGCTGTCTAAACATACAGATAAAGAAGACCATCCCAGGCAGGAACCAACCAAGGACCAAGGCAGGGGGATATGAGAGAGAGAGAGAGTGAGTGAGAGAGAAAGATAGAGAGAGAGAGAAAATGAGAAAGGGCAAAAGAGCGAGATAGAGAGGGAGAAAGCGAGAAAAAGCAAGAGAGAGAGAAAGCAAAAGAAAGAGCGAAAGAGATAGAGCGAGAGAATGTGAGAGAAAGTGAGAGAGAAAGAGAGAGCGAGAAAGAGTGAGAGAACGAGAGCTTCCTAAACTTCAAGGTGTTCACAGAAACAGAAATGAAGTTCCAGAGATATACCACTCACTCTTTTTATTGCTCAGATTTTCCCATATTGTAATTCATCACACATTTACGACCCACATTCCCAACTTTGATATTAGCTGTTCTTTCACTTTTTATAATACAGCGATATCAAGGTCAAACGTATATTTTGATAGCTGTAATTTCAGTGCTATATATTTGACATTAAGAAACTGTGGACGGGGGTTCTCTGGCTCGTCCAATTAGAATAGACTTGTTACTCAAATTGGACACCGGCGAAATGCTAATCAGATCAGACAGAATTGCGAGCCGGAGAAAGACGGAATGTATGAGTTAGGGAGAAGGGAGGGTGTCATTAGGAATTCAGTTCTAACTTTGAGAGATGTGTGAAATATTTTCAGTGTGAACTCGCCCTGAGATTTTGAGCTTATACGGGCTTATTAGAGGGCAGGTACAGTACAGGAGAGGGGATTGTGTGCTCATGCTGCCCTGTAAGATTGGATTTCTGGCCATGAAATGTAAGCACAACGGCAGCAACACAGAACGTTCGGCGGCCACAACCTCCAATTTACACAGTGATTTTCCACTCACTCACTAGAGAGCCAAAACACATTTGCTCTTTCATATTAATACCGAGCCGCCTTACAATTTCATTCAAATGCAGTTAATTAGCGCATCTTGGAAGAGCAACAGAAATAGCTACAGTTGGATCATTTCATTCATCACTGAGTCATTTATTACAGTTCATCGAGGAAAGCACAAGGAGAGGAAAGACAGATTATAAGCATTATGTCAATTATGATACTGATCCGCTTTATCAATAAAAACAGTTGGATGATTAAATTATTTTCTTCCTCTGACAATATCTTGTCTGATAGAGTGGCTTTACAATTTCCATAGGAGATGGCTTTTGTTCTTGGGCGTGTTCTCTCCTTCGAAGCTTTAATTGGTTTGGGCAACTGCTTAATTCTTAAAATATATTTAAAAAGTTAAGGCGTTCAGTTTGCAGTTTGCACCCCCAGAGTGTCCATACCTCAGAGAATGGCAGACACAAACCCCCACCATTACATTCAGATTTACCGTTTCAGACCTGGTTTATAATTATCTCACAATCTCAAATTAGAGGATGGTTGAAGAGTCTAATGGAATTTCTGCCTCTTGGGTTTCCCATTTGGATATTCTATAGGGTCTATAGTGTTCTGTAAAGAAACAGTTGCCTATGTGTGTGTGTGTGTGTGTGTGTGTGTGAAAGAGAGAGAGAGAGAGAGAGAGAGAGAGAGAGAGAGAGAGAAAGCACACATTGCCACTTGCCACTAACTGAGGGACAGTGAGTAACAATAACAATGAAATATTAAGAAAAATATATATTATAGCTCATTACCAATTGTATGTGTCGTACATAAAGAATTAGATTCCTTCTGTATGTCTGTTGTAGTTAAATTTGTTATTGTCTTATTTTGTTATGTTTGTTGTCAGTGAATTGCTTTGACAATGTAAATGTAGCCTTACCATGCCAATAAAGCTTATTTCAATTTGAGAGAATGTGAGAGAAATTCATAATGATAGAAATAGAAAGTGATAGAAAGGGAAAGGGAATGAGAGACAGAGAGACAGAGAGGGAAAGAGAGAGAATGGGAAAGAGACAGAGAGAGATAGAGAAAGAGAGAGAGAGGGAGAGAGACAGAGGGATAATGGAAGAGAGAATGGGAGAGGGACAGAGAGAGAGAGGGAAAGAGAGAGAGGGAGAGAGACAGAGGGATAATGGAAGAGAGACAGAGAGAGAGATGGAGAGAGAGAGAGAGGGAGAGAGAGAGAGAGGGAAAGAGAGAGAGGGAGTTTGCTCTGTAGGGAAGTGCTGGGAGGGCGACAGTACCAGCTGCCCTCTCCCTCATGGCTCTCTCCGGTTGGCAGTGCCCACGTTTGAAGAGATGCCAGCTGCAGGTCTGCCTCCAAAACCTCTCCCCTACACCCCCTGGGGCTACACTCTGACCCCTGTGTCATCCTGAATAAAGTCTGCATACACACAGATACACACACTCACACACGCACAGAGAAACACTCCCATACACACACATGCATACATAACACACACACACACACACACACCGCAGTCCCCACAAAGCTGCATGCTCACACTAACACTTACACTCACAAGCCTGTAGAAACAGGCCGTGCTTCCATTTGTAATTTTTTTTAAGGAAACGCTGCAGTCCTCCTCTGGGACCTAATAAAACCTCATAAGCACATCCAGAAGAACCCTGAGGCGGTGCGCCTTCCCAAGGATCTCACCTTGATAGATGATTTGGAAAAACACAGAGGCGAGTTCATATAGCGGAGCACTGAAAACACCAGCTGAGGAAGAGATGCATTATTTAAAATGGCATCCTTAAAAAAAAAAAGGGCCGGTGCCAGACCTGCAACACTCCCGCACTACTGGCAGCAGACAAGTGGAGCCTGACGAAATCCAGCAGAATGACCAGCCTCTGTACCGTTCGCGAACCCAAATCCGTTCTTACAGCAGTACGAAAATGGAGATGTTGCTGTTTGGTGTGTAGATGTATCCAAAGCAGGAATTAAATGGGAACCATTGTCACTTTGCACGTGTTTTACTGGGACATCCATAAGGGCAACCCGACGCAACAGGAAGCCTCACCTAGCGGGACGTGAGAGCAGGAGGCCTGACCGAGCCTCCGCCCAGCTGTCTCCATTCCTCAGGGGTATCGTACTTACTGAGCCCCATCATAAACGAGCCTCTTAATTAAGTTTATTATTCACACAGGGGTTCCACACAAGGCACTTTTAAAACCAGAAAAATGGTTATTGAATTTCGAGTCACTTTTTGTTTTTTTTGAGAAAATAAATTCATGCTAAAATTCTCAATGTACACTCAAGATTTCCCATCTGAGAAAATCTTTTCATTTCAGTCAATGCTGCTTTCCTGTGGAGATACAGAGTACTGTAGATTTATTCAAGCTTTTCACGGTAACATTAGAGACAGACACTGTGAAGGTCTTCAGAATTAGAAAAATGTTTATTTCACCAATTAAGGTCAGTGAATTAATAATTACGCATAGTTACATTTAGATACACTAAACACATCTAAAACCTAAAACTACATGTAAACCTATAGGTCTTTACAGGTTTAATTGAGCTAATTTGGTAATGTGCTCCGACTAACACCTAAAGCCTGTTTACCTCTTCTTATCTGAAGCCCAATACCAGCTGTCCTTTCCACCCCAGTATCCATTTCCTCCCAGCTTAGTCAATATGGCAGAGTAATCAGAATGAGGACCCTACACACCCAATGGCATTGATTTAATAATAAAATGGTAGCATGATAATCACACTTCCTATATCACTGGATATAAAAACACAATGATGTAGGAAGTGAATTAAATAAATACAGTACATAAATTTGTAAAGAAAAATAAAACAGAAGCAGAAATATAAAGGGGGTGATGGATTAAGCCATCTCCATTGTACTGGACAACCACCATTACCCCACCCCTCCACCCCCCCCTTCTCAACACTGACCTGTCATCCCCACGAGAAAGACAGGGAAACCATGCATTGGGATCTGATAAGCCTCATTTGACTTTCATATATTCAAAAGATCAAACTTATTCTTTATATTTGTGCCCAAAAGGCAGTGAGAGAACAGCAAGGCTACACAATAAAAACAGCGGACAGACTTATGAATTTCATTTCTGACTGACCCAACCACATTTTTCAAGGCACCTGAGATCACAGAATCGTGTTGGAGACGTGACGTTGAATATTATTTAAAGAAAGCTAGTGTGACCAATCTTTCCACCAAGGGTATTTAATGTTTTGAAAATCTAAACGGCAGTCATCCGTTAAATAACATCAGTAATTACGGCACCGTTAGTGCAAGTCATCAATAGTCGGAGGGCTATCAATTAGTCGTACAATAAGAGTCACGGCGATTAAGACGAAATGAAAGGACTGTATTCGACTCTGCTTACAAGGCCCCCTTTCAAATGCGGGATTTGAAAACACTGGGGACACACTCCAGTGCCACAAGAGCAGAAAATGGATCAGACCAGCTCCTCAGTCAGTAACTCCAAGGACTGTAACACAATGCAAAGGCCTCGAGGAAAAACCTACAGTAAGCTAAAGCTTCAGCCTGCTACGAAAACAGGTTTATTAATTATAAGCATCTTTTTCAGCCACTTAAATAATTAGGGGAACGTGCCACAAGCAAACTGCACTAACCCTTACAGTCACTCCCAACGTGTGCGAGAAAGAGAGTAAGGAAGTACAAGAATAAATGATGATGATGCAACAGAGTCATAAATAACAATATAATGTTGTCAGATTCTCCAAAACAATGCATCATTAACAAGCAGGCATTATAAAGCCAAAGCACCTTGTAAGTTTGTTTATTAATAGCATTATCACCAAAAAGAGACCTTATATAAATCTGATGCAGGGATTTTAGATAATTGCGAAATACAGAGATAAATCAAACAGGAAAGCAATATCTCGTATGTAAATGAAGTCCCCCTATATCATTTATTGATGCCGTTTACTGCCTGAGAAGGGCTTCGCAGCGCTAACCCTGGAATCGGCATGAGGCACGCTATTTTTCACAAGTCGCAAATCTTTGCGATTAGTTTTCCCCAGATTGTGTCTCATAAGTGTACCTTTTGAGAGGGGGGGGGGGCGCTGTGTACAAGTGAAACATCGAAGACGGCGAATACCATCAAACACGACCGCCGCTAATGTTGTGCCATTCACAAACGCTGCCTTTTCTCCCCTCACATCTTTATTACCCATCCCAATATCCGGATGGAAAGAAATGTCTTTTGAAGCAAAGCTGTTTTGAGGCGTACAGTCACCTCCAGCGAAATATCTCGGGGTAAAGAACGAGCCACTCAAGCAGACAGGGAGATGGGGCTGACTGTTAAGTTTGACTAAATGCAAAGCAGGGGATGTCCTTTCTCTTAGGACTCATGCGGAGGAGTGCTGGTTATTACTGACAGGCCAATGAAAAAGGACACGCCATCGCTTCTGTCCTTCCTGCCCTGTTCCCATACACATCCTTAACACAGGTGGAGAAATGTTCAAACGATGACTAAAACATGTACGCTGCAGCTGAATATGTAACAGAAAGGTCTGAGTGGGTGTAGTCAGGAGCCAGCTACATGTTCCGGAAACGTCTATCTCTCCTGCCCATTCGGCACACTGCACTCGTACCGACGTAGAGGTGAGAACGTCCATTTCAGGAGGGAAAACAATGACACAACCTCACCAGCCGCTAATAACCTGAATAATAACCACAGAAATAAACAACTTTTTGTGAGTTACTTGCTTATTTTTCTTGCGCTCACAGTGTGTGAGCAGGAACGCATTACTCAGCATGCAATTAATCAATCTGCGGTCTTGCTTTAGGGTTTGCTATGATTTAATGATTGAGCTGAGTGATCTGAATGAATTAAAGGAGTATCAAAAAACATCAGATTTTGTGGACTCATGGAAATGTACAGCTTGAAGGTGAAAAATGTAACTTATGACTGAATCACAAACTAAATTCAATATATCTTATATATAATATACACTCACTGAGCGCTTTATTAGGTAGACCAGTTAATGCAAATATTTAATCAGCCAAACATGTGGCAGCAACTAAATGCTTAAAGACATGTAGACAGTGAAGAGATTCAGCTGTTTTTCAGACCAAATATCAGAATGGGGAAGAAATATGATTTAAGTGACTATGGAATGATTGTTGGTGCCAGACAGGGTGGTTTGAAAACCACTGATCTCCTGGGATTTTACTCACAATGGTGCAAAAAATGAAGAAACATGCAGTGAGCAGCAGTTATGCGGGCAGAAATGCGTTGCTAATGAGAGAGGTCAGAGGAGAAGGGCCAGACTGGTCGAAGCTGACAGGAAGGTGACAGTAACGCAAATAACCACACATTACAACAATGGTATGCAGAAGAACATCTCTGAAGACACAAAGCGACTAACCTCTAAGTGGATAGGCTACAGCAGCAGAAGACTTAATAAGTCTGAAAAACAAGTCTAACAGATACCTAATAAAGTGCGCACTGAGTGTATATTTATATATAAACAGGCACACATGAAAGGCTTTAAGGCTAGGGAGCTGTTGTGAATAGCTGGAACCGCATGATGGATGAGGACAGATGGCAGTTTGTGTTCCCAATTATTGAACACCCAATCACTGTACCGCAGGAATTCATCCAAAACAGAAAAAGAAGAAGACGGTATAATAATGATGATAAAAATACTAATAATAGCTATCAAAATGGTGATCATCATCATTATTTTCAGATATTTAGTCAAGGCTACAGTAGAGTCTGAACAAGCGTTTCTGTCTGTAATAACAGGATGACATAACATGAAATGTAACTTAATCTCATGAAGGAAATGGCAGTATTAATGAAAATTCATCCTCAAACACTAATAACAACAGTCGCGTAAGAAACAGATACCGATGGGCAAATGAACAAAATAAACAGAAACAAGCAGTGTAATTTAAATAATATGAATGTGTTCAACCTCTAACGAAATGCATAACTGAATGAAATAAAATAGAAAAAGGTACATGGCATGATAAAAAGACTATGGAGTATGGGAGGTAGGGTGTTCACCTGCTCTGACTTTGAGCAACAGCGCATACGCAGTTTAAAAGAAACAAGAGAGGAAGTGGCTTTGTGACCCTGTTGTCAGTGAAGCTTCGAAGCTTCGGCTCAATGCTTAAAAAGAGTGTTTCCCCTGCACGCGTGTGCGGAGGAGTGCTTCATTGCATCTCTGTGCTCTTAATCAGCCATTATCTAATCACATTATATCATAAAATAACACTATGACAAATTGGATGTGCCAAGACGGAGGAGGACTTACGTTAGGGGTTGAATATTCCATCATGAATCGGTCAATGCAATTATAACGTAGGTTACATTTGAGCCCCTCGAATTTCGTGTGATTTTACTGTTTCAACACGCCCTGGGAAACAAACTATTCTCAGCTTCCACTTTTAAAATGTTTAAGATAAGTGTTTTATAATTCCTAGATAACATTTCTTTTATGCATTAAAAAACCTGCCAGAGAAAGAGTATTTTAGAGAAAAACAAAATAATAAGGAAAAAGCAACATGATAAAAGTGGCCTGATGACAGGATGATGGATAAAAGGCAGATTGCAGATAGGGGAGGAGAAATGAAAGAGACGTGATGAAGGGGGAGTGTTTATTCAGCCGCTCCGCTGTGTGCTCACAGGGGGCCCGCGCGTGGTGCGTAGGACCCGGGGCCAGAGCGGAGAGGGCCGTCCGTCCGGCTGCCTGCACCGCCGAGAGGAGAGAGAAGGAGAGAGGAGGAGAGGAGGAGAGGGGAGGAGAGGAGCAGAGAAGAGGGGGGGAGGAGAGGAGCGAGGAGAGGCTGGAATAGAGGAAGAGAGGAACAGAGAAGAGAGTAGTGGAGAGCAGATAGAGTAGAGGAGGAGAGATGAGAGGAGGAGAGGAGAGGAAGAAAGAGGTGATGAGAAGAGAGGAGAGGAGTGAAGAGAAAGAGAAAGGAGAGGAGGAGAGCAGAGGAGAGAAGAGGAGAGGAGTGAAGAAGAAAGGAGGAGGAGAGAGGAGAGGAGGGAGCGGGGCGGCAGGTCTCTGCAGGGGAGAGAAGCGCCTCCGCCCGGCTCTCCCACTCCCCGCACGCTGCTCCTCTTTGAGGAGTGCTGAAGCGAGAAAATTGCTGTGATCACAAAACGGCCTGGTCATTTTCCCCGGTGTGTGCTCGGCCACCAGCCCAATGTTATCCACCGCACAGCGCGGCACTGGCCAAAGTCAAAGCCCCCCTCATTTAATAAAGCCTCTCTGCACAGTCCTGGAGGAAGGTCCTATAAAGAGCCCTTTTATTTATCATCTGTAATTTGTGGCCTTTAATAAAATGGGGGACACCGATGTTGTGAACTTGGATGGTTGTGTTTCGCTCTGTGTGTTTATTCTCTATTCCATAATAAATTCCCCAGAAAGTCAAAATCGGACCCTTGCAGGTTTCACAGGGCATGCTAAATAAATATGTAGGACCTTATAATTAATAAAAAATAAAAAAACACACAATTTTGCATTTCCCTGCAAAAAAAAACATAAGGGTAAATAAGAGGCTGGGGACTTTTATTCTACATTAGCAGCAAAAGAATGTCATTTACATTCCGTTAAAGGTACAGTTCATGTAAGTCCAGAATGCATATAATAAACAAGAACACCAATACTTAACTGTCCAAATGTAAAAAAAGATGCACACAGTCTTTAGAGGAAAAAAACACTATTTATAGTGAGAAAGGCAGGGCGGGTAAGAGCTCACTGAATCATCCAGCAGACTTTGCCTCCCACCAGCAGAGCCTAATAACACATGATCTCCTCTGTTCCCTGGTCCAGTATCTAGGCCTGCAGTCTGTTGCTTTCATATCCTTCCTCCAGGTAAATTAATCACTATCAACTACAACTAGAGTTTAAAAGCGAGCGAGGAGAGAAGAGGAGGTTTTTGTTCTGCTGTTTAAGCAGAGTACAAAGGGACCACCGTCGTACTGGAGAAAAGCGCTCAACCGCGGGAAAATTAGTGAAAGTAATTAGTATCACACGCCATTATGATCTAACTGTGTTGGCTTGTCATGGCTGACAGTGCGGTTGATTGACAGAACGCACGCGTTCGCTTCTTGAAGAACCGTGCGCTTTATCCAATTAAACTCTCCTCCTGGTTCTCCGCGCACACTGATACACGTCTGTGATACGCGGCTTTCTTTTGCAAGGCTTTTCATTGCAAAACATGAAATTAAAAGAAAAAAAAACGTATGAGCAAATAAATAAATCTTTTAGGTTGGGATATTTGGCTTGTTAAGCGACTGTAATAAACTGTTATTAAAGCAAAAAGCAAACAACAAACAACACAAGGGGGAAAAGTGGCAGTTTCATACTGCAAGGGTAGGTTAAATTAAATGGAAATTTAACTGAATGACATGCAATAAACTTGGTAACCACATTTATGCAACGGGAGTCCCTTTTGGAAAAGAGATGAAAAATAGGATGGGTCCTGAAGATGGAGTCAGACTGGATTCCGGCAGACTTTCACTGATCAAATGCAACAGAAACTCCAGAATATAACTACAAAATGGATGACTTTGCTATGATTCATAATTTACCTTTGGGAGGGAAAAAAAGTGAGAAAAGAATTCCACCAAGTTCTGTGTTTTTTTTTTTTTTACTGTTCTGTTACGTGGCTTCTCTTCACAGGGAAAAAATGGAAAGGAAAACACGCTGAGAAGCTTCCAGAAAAGAGCCATCTTTACACAGCATAAATACCAGCCCGGATTTCAGTGACGGAAAAGCATGGAATGTAAATTTCGCTCATGCTCGTAAAAAAAAAATACGAAAAAGAAAATGGAAAATGGAGTTATGAATTTTTAAAACGGGAAAGAAGGGTAATCTCTGAATCTCAGCAAGAAGCAGCAAATACAAATGGCGCATTTTGTTTCTCTGGCCTCAAATAACCCCAAAAAAGAGGCAAAAAGGGCGATGGTCAATGCATGTGTGTGACACGGGAAATGCAGTCCCACCCTGTGCTACGACTTGATCGTGCGACGTCACACCGACAGCGCTTCTGAAAGGACGGGACTCCTTTCTTCTCAGAACACGCCGGCCCTGTCCTGTGAAGTGCTGCTAGCTTTAGAATACGATGCTATTCACACACTCACGTAAGGGCAGTCTGCACAGACACATGCTTGCATAACCTTTCCGCAACGAGTCAAACGATACAAAACAAACTGTCTGAATCGCACCTAGAGCCGGGAGTAGTGCATCTGTATAGTTCCCCAGAAGCCCTAATGAGTATGTGTTGGTGAAAAAAACCCCACACTCATAAATATCACCCACCTTTACTGCTATCAATAGTGCTCAGGCCACGATAATTATCCCCCACAAAAAACGGTCAGGTGGCATTCCCTATTCCCCAGAGGAACTGAACCAGGCCCGTCCCCTGACGCTGTTACAAGCACAGCAAGATGGGGGCCTGAGCTGAGGTGAAAGAACACACCGCCAATCCTGGGTCTCTCTCTCTCTCCCTCCCTTTCTCTCCCCCACTCACACTCTCTCTCTCTCTTCCTCTCCCTCTCAGCGTGAGGAGATGAACGAGCCCGGGTATTAGTTACAGTGTTTGAAAAGGATCAGGCCCGTGTGGTGGAGGAGACAGACCCCTTACAGCAAAGCAGGTGAGACCAGAGCAACCAGGATGGTGTGGACGAAACACAAGATAATCATCATTAAAAAAAGGGCCCCTCCTAATGCTTGTCAAAACAGCACAACTTCAGGCAGTGAAAACATACGGGCAGAGCGGCACCCCGTTCCCTTCTCCGGCTTGTGGGAAAATTATACAGTAGCATGCATTGTTTAACAATCCAGAATGTGGGTAAAGATTTCTCCTCCCCAGAGAGATGGGAGATGCTTGCACAAGCAGATTTATTGCGCGGTATTGACTCAAGAGTTGAAAACCAGCCGCCGTGGTGAAAAAAGAAATCCTATACCATCGCCGGTAAAGACGAACATGAACAGGAGGGCTCCGATAACCGGAGGACTCCGATTCGTAATCTAAGAAACGAATAAAGACACTGCAATGATGTACTCATCCGACACCCCTGCTTTAGAAATGCGTATCCTGACGCTGGACTACACCGTGCGTAGAACAGCACATGAAACATGATGGAATTCACTGCTGCTTTCTTCACCTTAAAAAAAATAGTCATACAGTAAAATGAAGCAGTGGCAGCAGGCTTTTAAAAGTAACAGCTCATTTAAAATGAGTTCTGAGGTACAGCTGATCAGCATTGCTTTCACTTCCGTTTACACACACACACACACACACACATACACACACACTCGAACACACAGACACACACACACACACACGCCGTTCTCGTTCCCTTCATACGACGCACGCGGGACCGACAAATCGCATGTGCGATTGCAGCCCTCTTGTAAAATAGCAACAGTTCAGGCAGCCTTTATGAGCAACAGTGAGGAACATACATCTGCATGTCTTCACACGGGTTACCCCGGTAAACACACACAGACACAGCCGCATCGAGGGGATCTGATCACCGCTGGAGGATACCATATCAAAGATTCTTCTGTCTGCAGCGCGAGGAACGAACTGGATATGACAATGCATCTCAATATTTACTGTACACCCCGTTTAGTGTATCTGCATCAAACGCACAGTTTGTAAATACTTCATATAAAAACACTGAATGTTACTGTGTTATATGTCTCACAAAAATACAGACATAAACAGAAGATGAGGCTTTGTAATTTTGTACAAATAAGTATGTAAATACAATTTCACTATTCCAAAAGATATATGACTAAATATTTTAATGAGTATTTCATTAATAAAAGCAAAATTTGGAAAACATTCTTGATGGATTTTTTCCACTAGAACGCTTGCAATCTGCAAAATGTATCCATCATGAATATCTTGATTTTTACATTATTTACCCTACTTTTCAAAATACTAAAATAAAAAAAAACATAGCAATCCACAGCTTTAACCATTGCTCCATGCAGCATGCATAAAATAACCCTGTTAATTAACTCATGCAATTCAACCAGCAAGCAAATATTTTCCAGTCATTACGATTTCCCCAACAACTGCACACTAATAATTTAATCTGAGCCTAGGACTGGGAATGTGCCATACCTACAGTATGTATCCATACTTGTATTTATTTGTTGGAACAAACTGCCACGTAAGCGCTATTAAAATGCAGCAGTAAACATGTATAAAAACTGGGCGCCCGTATTATAGTTTGGTCTTATTCAGTCCTGTGGCAGTAGGAGCTGGAGTGACCCACGCGTCTGAATCACGCTGCTACAGTGCCAGGAAGGCCAGACCGCTGCTGAGGGGAAATGAAAAGAGAAAAAGCCAAACAGGCCAAGTTCATTTCGTCTCTGAACTCACTCAGCGGGTCATTTTACAAACACACTTCAAGCTGTCTTTGGAGGGCTGAATTGAGCAGGGGGAATGACGGTTAAAACATTTTTTTTTTTACCACCCAGAATCTGTCTTTTAAAGTCAATCTTTCAGTTAATATTTCAAACGTATTTCTGTTGAAATCTGTTCGATATTGACATTTTTCAGTGCAAGTATTGCAAACAAGATGTATTAAAAAAATACTATGTATATTTGTTTTAAATTAAATAATTTGTATACCGTTGCCAGAGACAGCCTGCAAAATAACATCATTTCTAAGCCTCTTACTCATCCACTATGTAAATATGAAAGAATTGCAAGCGTATGGAATAATTGTCATATGCATTTAATTAATCAAGAAAGTATTTCCCAGGCTTAAATATATAAACACTACAGAGACCTCACTGTTTTCCAGACAAAGCACCATAATGAATGTAGTAAACAGCACTATTTCTCAGATTTTAAATAGGAAAAATAGCTTGCATATGATTTGTACTGAACAGAAAAAGACCACTCTTCATGGTTTAAGATTCTGGGGATTAAGATTAAGACAGGAACTGTTCAGTAAAAACTCTCACGGTATTCATTACTGGACGGGCAATTAAGTAGCTTGCGTGAAAACAAACATCATGTTAAAAATTGTATGCAATCACACACACACACAAATCCACACACACTGCACACTCACACATACTATCTCACACACGCACGCTTGTGCACATACTCACACACACACACACACACACACACTCTCGCTCACACAAATACACACACACTCTCTCACACACACACGCACACACATGCACCCTCACACGCTCTCTCCCTCACCCACATGCACATGTATGCACGCACACACACACACACACACACACTCTCACAAAACACACACACTCTCACACACACACACACACAGAGCGGGACATCCCTGAACACACTGACAGAACAGGTCCCCACGGAGACCCCTGCTTTGGCACCTGCACACACACGGCGCCGGGCTCACCAGGACGGCCGTGGCCCCCCCCCCCCCCCCAGCAGACAGCTGCTGGGTGGGCACAGTGTGGGCAGACGGGTGGGCTCGGACGCGGCCATAAAGGTGATGTGTGAGCGCGATTTGGAAGCAGGATGCGGCAGGTTATCTCTCAACAGCCTTATCATTTTTTATATTGCTGCAATAACAAACTGTCTGGAGGAAAGCTGCAGTCTGGTAGCGCACATGCTGCCGGTAGTAAAACAGATTCTCACACACTCTCCCACACAGCGAACAAACGGCCCGCGCACAAACACACACACACCAAAACCTCAAGAACCCTCTCAGCCAAGTGAGCCAAACACCATTTATTCCTATTGTTTATTTCAGTATTGTATGGACATCTGTCTCTGCTTGGCCGGCTAGCACAGTCGGCCACGAGCAGATATGTCACCGTCTCCACAGCCGTGAGACAATAAGTTCCACTCAAAACTGCCTGCTTTGAGTCTCACTGCCAGTGTCACAAAATGATGCTTTCAAATCAAATAATGAAAACATTTAAATGTATAGCCACGTCAGTAATGTATATTTGCCGATACAAAGAAACCGGTTATGAGCCAAGAGCTTTGTTTACATTTACAGTTTAAGCAAAAAAAAAAGATGACTGAATGAAACGTGAGAAAATGAACAATTACATGATAAAATACTCATGTGTATTATAAAACTCACACCGCAACAAAAGCTTTGCGATGAAAAGTATAAATAAAACACGCAAGTACGGAGGAAGGAAAATCACAATTAGAACCGAAAAAGCAGACTTTAACAAGCAGTCCCCCGATCATTACGTATGTCTTCCGGCTTAACTCGCCGCTCGACTACATCAAAAGACTTTTTAAAAGACTGAAAAAAGAGAAAAGAAAGCAATGGAAAAGAATGGAAGGAGAGAGTGAGATGACCCCTGCTAAGCGGGAGCGGGGGGGGGGGGGTGGAGGGGGGGGGGTTGAGTGAGGGGGGGTTGGTGGTGGTGGTGGTGGTGGGGGGCGGGCAGGGGGGGGGGAGGACTGAGCGGAGGGAACACAATGCTAGCACGTGTCGCCGGAGACTACCGGAAAAACAGGAGAAGGAGAGCAGGGACGGCGTCTTACCTCGGGAAGGTAGAGGAATGCCGGGGGGCACTGGAGGGAGTGAGGTAGCATCCCAGACCCGGAGAGAAGCAGACAGCCCGAGTTGGCCATGGAGCACAGCATGTGGTAGCGGGATGTTTTGCGCATCAAGCTGGGAGATCCTTCTCTCTCTCTCGCTCTCTCTTTCTCTCTCTCTCTTCAGACTCACTCTCAACCTCTCCCCCCTCTCTCTCTCTATCTCTCTCTCTCTCTCTCTCTCCCTGTCTCAGCCTCTCTCCCCCTCTCTCTCTCTGTCATCCACTGCCCCGGTCCCTCTTCCCCCTCGCTATTGTTGTTCTTTTTCTCTTGTTGTAGTTTCTGCGGCTGGCTAATGAACTGCTTCTCTAGACGTCTCTGTTGAAGTGGAGGGACACGGAGACACAACACACACGCATGTGCTAGGGCTGGAGCGGCCTCTCTCCAGTGCTCCACTGTTTACTTTAGGAGGAATATAAGCCAATATAAGCATGCGGAGGCAGAGGGGGAGGTTCTGGATGGAATTGGGAGGGGTAGCAGTGGATGCGGCAGGGGGGGGGGGTGCGAGGGTGGGGGTGGGTGGGTGTGTGTGTGTGTGGGGGTGATGAAGTCTCTCGGGTATTCAAACATCAAACAGCCCACTGTATAAAATGAAAGGAATGCATAATGACATTACAACAGCTGATCCTCAGCGTTAACCCCTCGCGGGACGGAGCGCACGTGGCACTCTGCCTTTAATTGCAGGCTGGGCGAGCTGCCCTTCCGCCTTCTGCCGCGACCGCGCGCGTTTTAGGACACGTACGGAAAATAGTTTTATGCTTTAAAGCAACACGTTATAAAAACACGGGTTGGAGACCGTGCTTTTTTTATTGTTATTGACTATCATTTTATTTTCGACATTTATTCGTGAGCTGCGATAGTCTGGACAGTTTACTTTTCTGAGATTTTTTTTCCGAGACGTTTACCATTTTTCATAATAAAGAAAATGTGAACGTTGGGACCTCACATTAACACAGAAATTAGCGGTAATTAGTCATATCGGTGTAACGCATTCACGTCCGTGTTCTGACTGAAACCTTATTAATTGGGCTGGCTACACCGTGCTTTGAGGCTTTGAGTAGTTCTTTCTTTAAAAATACAGTAAGGGCACGTACAAGACATAGTGACCTGCATGACAAACACTGTGGTAGATTACAACAGAACAAAATGAAGGCGACTGTTCATTTTGGAGTATGTTTATCCTTTGGATGCAAAGACAACAGATGTACCCCTATTGTGGACAAACAAAACCCTCACTGTTCCCCCCACCCCACCCCAAAGCTGCCACGTGTCTGCACCTACTGATGTTTATTAAAAAGCCAGTGACCACCAAGCCACAGACACTCTCCTAAAACCAGCGTCCATGTATTCATAAATACCCATAAGTACTCAATCACCTCAAAGGTTGTAGTCTGTGTTTCTCCTGTTTTGAGATGCACTGCCATCCACTTTAGAGGAATTCCAGACGTTTTTCTACGTGCCTGACGAACAGCCGTTTGACCATCATTCAGTTTTTACAATTAAACGGGCTTACGAGCGTCATTGCTTTACACCGTTCATCTTCCGGTATTTTCCGCCTCTCTCCTGCTCTTATTCCCATAAGCGGACCTCTGCTCTGCCGTGGTTGACGTCTCTCAACGGTCTTCACAAGGCTGTCCCACTCACAGTGCCGTCACGCTCGCCATCAATCCGACGCTCGTATGACTCACAGCCCATTCGTTTAACTGTAGTCTTCTCAATTCAGCGGGACTGCTGGTCCTCTTTCACTCCCTCCAGCTCGTCGGCCATTTTGGAAGTGCCGCGTCAGAACCAAGAAAACACAAACACGCCCGGACCAGAACGGGTCAAGAGCGGAAACACACGCCTCAGTTTTAATCATGCTATAATCTCGTGCAATGTTTTAAGGGAGCAAGGGCTTGTATCTGAAGAGTATGGAGGGTTTAATATTCGGTAAGAGTAGGGGCTGGCACCATCGGGAAAGGCTCACAGACACACAGACAGGGGTGTGGTGAGATTATGGTGATACTATGGACAATGCCAAAATTATCCAAATCGACATCCCATATGCTAATAAATAAATGTATTTTGCTATTTTTGCATTAATATTATTTATGATGATAATATTGTATCTTAACATCATCATCAACATTTTGCATTTTTCACCATCATCATCAACATTGCAATTATCTTTATGATAATTGTCATGTTTCATATTCATTTGGCCATAAATCATTTTAAGAATGTAAAAAATAATTATGACAGTTTCCTGACATTTAAACATTTTTATTTAAAAATGAGTTGGAGTATTAAGCTTGAAAAAGAAAACAAACAATATCTTTGTAACAATGATTATTTTGAAGTGAGGTCTCTTTAGAAATGTTTTTTTAATGCACTAATGAGATGTTTACAGAGAATGACTGTTTTGCTTTTTAATCAGAAGTTCTTTTACCTACTAAATTAGGCCATTAAAAATTCATTAACAGGTGGAAAACATTTACTTAAAAAAGAGCATTTAAGTAATTAAGCAGTGAGCGTGGAAATAAAATTAAAACCATCTGCTTGGAAAACAATGCTTATGCTACTCAGATTACTGTTCTACTGGCTCATACTTTGGAAGGCAGTTATGCTGTGTAAAATAATGAAAGCCAACACATGCTAAATAATAACACAACCTTATAATAAAATGTTTTGAAACATTTAATCTTGGCTTTAAGCTGCCAACAATTGAAGCAAATTGAAGCAAAACTAAAAGAGTAATCACATCGCATTGTAAAAGCGCTTCGCTGAAACATTAGTGGAACCACATTCGTTTGCAATAGGGCTTTCAGTAAATGCATGTGACAATCTCAATACGTTTCCAAAATGAGAAGCCACCTAGAGGACGTTCTAGTAGTTGCAGGGTATCATGCACTTAGCATATTACCCATCATGCACCCGCATGGAAAATACTAATCTGCCTCGTCCTTCATGAGTGTAGAAGCCAATTGCTCCCTCATTATTATGCAATAAGACTTAATAATCATCAATCACATGTATCTGTTGGGTTAAAGCAGTCACTGTGTGCTCAGCACTCTCACCACACACACTTTGTCAAGTTCCCCACGGAGAGATCATAAGCGTGATACAAGAATAAGCAATGGAAGAGAGGAAATGAAGAATGATGAATGATCAAACATGGAGGCAATATTGAGGGGGGAGGGTCATTTGCAGGTGACACCCAAAGGACACAGTGTCTCTGATGTTTTTACAGAAGCTCTTACCAATACATTTAACGCCACACATTAAGCATATTGAGCAACGTCTAATGTCAGCCTGGACAAGTCATAATTTAATTTAACTTATTGTGCACATTCTTCTGCGCCAGCCAAACAGCCTACAGACTATGTGTTACTTTTTAAGCTCGTCGTCATAGTTTGGCTTCATTTTGCACTTTACACTAAGAATATGCAACCAAAACAATACAATAGGAAGGAGGAACAGTTGTTTAAATAGCTGTTTTCAAGCCTTGCGCATACGCATTTCAATTCATTAGTTTGTGGATTCATCAGCAGTCACCAAACTGATGTTAAAGAAAGTATTCTGCCAACACCAAAACACTGTTTAAATTAGTATTGACTTTCTCATAATTTTAATAGTCATCATTTCAAAGCCTATTTTTGGTTTTGAGGTAAAAACACACCATTCAATTCAAAATCAATTCGATTTGTATTGTGCTTTTTTACAGAGACACTGGCACAATGGCAATTTGCAGAAGAAACTGAAAATGCTGTAAGAAAAATTAGGCCAGGCCTGAACCCCTAAAATCCTAAACTACTACCAAGTAAACACTAAAATTGCATATTAAAATTGCATTACTGCTGTCCTTTAAAAAAATATTAAACATAAACTGCAAAAGAAAGGAACAGCTACATGAGGCCATGTTTTACTAAATTAAGTTAATGACAGTCAAAAATGCAGGTTAATGTTCCATGAATGGATAAATGACATCTATGAGGGATTGCTCCGAGTGGAAAAAAGCACACACCCTGTAAACGCACAAACACACAAACACAAGTAAAATGATTTTTTATCTTCTGACCAATAATACCCAAAGACTTGTTCTACAAGCAATTCCTTTCCAGCTTTGTGAATATAGGCAAGCAGACAATCTCGATATGTGATAAGAGACTGGGGTCCTCTGCTGGGGATTTAAGGAGCGTCCTGGAAACATGTCACTCTGATAAGCCTCGGCGCTATCTCTGCCATCTACACTGAGTGTGCGTCGCCGCCATCCTCGAGGTGCTGAGTTTATCCGCGCTTGTGAAGTGACTACAGGTCTGCCGCTGAAATTGGGCCCTAATCTTGCCGGGTTCTCGCTCACGAAAGCTGTGGCCACTTCCCCGAGCTTCTCAGTTCTGGTTTCTTCCTTTATTGGATTTTTCTTCTCCTCTCTCAGGTGCCCTATAACAGTTTGCCTCGGCTGCTAATTTCCCTGCTCCTCCAGACTCCAGAGTGAATTCAATGCAAAACATCTCGATACGGCCCCCCGAACCCGACTCGCAGGAGATAAATCTCCCCCAACCTCGGACACGATGGCGGAGCCTGGCCCCCGGGAGACCCGCTCCTGCTACGACGATAACGACACTCCACCGCGGTTCTTCTGTCCTTACCTGTAATTAGGGCACAAAGAGACCAACCCCTGTCTTTGCTTTCTTCCTTCTATGTACAGATCTGAGTAATTATGAATATTAATGCCGCAGGGGTTGTACCATAACAGAGGCGCTGTGACAACAATGGAATTCGAACTGTTTAGGTTGCCAAATCAGCGCCATTTACCACTCAGCCATTGTTGACTGTCAACAGAACAGACGAGCGCAGTTAGAGTGGGGGCCGGCTCACAACCCCGATGCCTTACTATTAATGGGCTGTAATTAAAAATGAGTTATGATGGGGATAAATGGCACTGCAATGGAGAGCAATTCTCCCGCACACTCAAATATGGAAAGATCAGCTCTCAGTCTACACTGCCACAACAAACAGACCCAGAGAAAGCCATGGGTTTTAAGATACCGGCTGTAAAATCCAGCTATGCCAGCTTGAGAATTGGTGGTCATATGCAGGTCTAACTGGGTATGAGCTGGTCAACAACCTACCAGCTGTTTAAAAACACGCCAAGCTGGGAATTGGTCTGAACTTGTCAACCAGCTGTTTGTCAAGCCCATATTCGACTGGACCAGCTTTGCTGTCACAAATATTTATGCAATACTTTTAGTTCTCACCTAAAAGCACCCACCTTAGGTACAGAGTTAGGCACTCGAGGAGGAAGTTTAACCCTGGCTCTGAACGCTAAATGCCTAAAAGATGGCAGTCTTGCCTGGGCCCAGCTGACGCAAAGGCCATTAGAGAATCGGGTGGTCACTGTGAGCACCACAAGCAATTTCGCTTCTCTTCATCATAACCCCTGGCTGAGGGTGGACACCGAAGCCAGCCTGGTTTAGAGTGTGTGATAATCCCACAGCACTGCGAGAAAGGGGTGAGTGAGGTGTCTAAGGAGGGCTTAGTCGTCAGCTCAAGGGTAGGATTACCACTGCCAATAAAGCACCTTAAAAGCTCTCCACAATCACTACCTACCAAAAAATACAAGCACCACACAATTGAAACTTGCAATGCTGAGACAAAGCAACCAGAGTATGGTCAACATGGCTACTGACCACCGCTCCCAACCCACACTTCCCCTAGCCCTAGCAGACCAGTGATTGGTGAGAGAGGGTGACGCAGGAAGTGGTACTGCTCCTGGGAAGGGGGGGGGGGGGTGGAGGGCGGAAAGGTGTGGATGGGCAGGAGTACAGAGAGAGCTGACATAGACTGCAGGAAATCACATCAGATCAATCATGAAATATTTATTTTACTTCTGAGAGAGGCTTCGGGCAACTCATCACCAGGAACATGCAAGTGAATGAAAGCACGGAGACAGCAGGCTTAGTGCCCACTTTCTGCACCTCCGTGCACCTTGTCTTACATCTTTAAAAGCCATAGAGCAAAAACGCACCCTGTTCTGCCCTTTCAGCCACAAGCTCATACTGTACATTCACCCTGTCCGGATGAATTCATTAGAAAGCGTATTCAAAATGGCGGAGGTACATTTGCATGTCAGCACTTCAAAGGTATTTGACATTTTTCAGTTCTCATCAAATTTATCTGATCCAGCTGAGGTGAGTGGTTGTGTTGACATGGTGAAGTAATGGATTTGTAATGTAAAAAAAAAACCAAACAAACAAAATAAACAATATAAATCAAATTGCAACTACCATGCACAAAATGATCTAGTTCCTTGAATTAAAGTGGGCTTCCTTTATTTCAATTTCTACAGATGGCAATAACATCCAGTGTTTTTCTTAGCAAAGGAAAACATGATATAAAAGAAATGTAATTATGATTTTAACACTAGATTCAATCTGTGGTGTCTCTTATTGCACTGTAGTTCCAATTCATCAACAATTCATAAAAAATGGTATCACAAAAATGTGAAGTAAATCAAATGCACAACGTTCTGACATATACTGTTAACATTAAAATTTGCTCAGATTGTTTCATGCCATTTCCACATTAACTCATGCAAATAAAGATCCTGGTTGTTGTTGTTTTTTTTATTTTTTTTATCACCGTTGTGATATTGATCTCTGCTCAACACTGTCTGCTCAAATGAAAAAAAATCAGTTGGAAGCTTTAATTTTTTTCCTTGTCTTTATGAGAACTTAAAAGCTCTATGACATTGAAACTTCAAAGCAAGCGAGCCTTAACTTCAAAGATGGTTTGAACTTACTGAAATATGTATTATTTTCCTACATCGTGACAGATACTTTCTAGTTTATTGACACAATGCAAGAACCATGAAAAAAGAGGTGAGTGGCAGGGGATGGATCAGGGGTTGAAGTAAGGGGGACAATCACTCTTAAAACACAGCAGAGGTATGAAAGACTAATGTTTGAGGGATGTGGCTGTACATAGCAACCTTATGCAAAAGGCAATGGTTGTCTCCTGGAAAGTCACTTTCAAACGTGGCATCCCAGCTGATATAGCTCCGCATTTGAAATGAGGAGTGCTTGCGGGTATCAAAGGGGGCTAAAACTTGACAGAAGGGCTTCAACATTAGGAATTCCTCTACCTTCATCCCCTAAGGTGCTTGTCCTCTGCAAGGTGGAACAACAGAAAGGAGGAAAGTCACCCCTCTTCCCTCTGCTGCCTTGACTTCATATACGCCTAATATGGGATCGTTTTTGTCCTCTTCAAAATCGTGATCGCTTTCTTTATGAACAGTATTTACAGTATAGTTGGTACAATAGCAACTCTGTCCCTTTTGTATGATGTACACTTTTCCTTTAGTGTAGCGCTCTATGGGGGTGGCTAGGTGGCTCATGCTGTTAAGAAACTGTTGTCTTGTTTCACACGCAACTGCTTACTGGTAATTTAAAGCAAATCAACTACATAGATATAGAATATGCATAGCTAACTAAATTTGGTTATCACTAACTGAAGGTGAGTAGTCTAGCTAGTTATTGCGAATGAACTGTCAGTCTCTGTCATGACTCATTGCAGTAAGCACACAAAGTCACATGTACTAGGTAGCTAATGTAAGTTAATGCATCTTGCTAGCATACTAGCAAATACTTGATCCCTATGCAGCAAATAATACTAGCTTTTTACTGTCATCATTAGCACTACATTTTTAAAACTGGTTACTGATCAGTACTTTTAGGTGAACTTGACAAGCAAACATATTTGTCTATATGTATGTAAAATCTGAGAAAGGTCTGAGAAATGTGTGTTTCCAAATCCCACTTTTTTACCGATCGTACCCATTTTATTTTGATCTCTTGAACAACACCAGTTTTTGCAACTATCTACTAAAGACATTCCTTACCATCGAGATGACATAGGAACTGTACAGTATTTCTTGGTGGGACTTTATAAGCATTTTATTTTTTAGACATTTGGAATTGAATATTTATTCATGGTTACTGCCCTGGTATAGACAGAATAGAGCAATCCCAGCTGTGCAGTTGTCATGATGTATATAGACCTCTGGGCGAGAATGGCATGAGACCATCATCCCAAGCATGCATATACTGCAGATCAGCAATCATCAAATCTGGACCTCGGATCCAAATCTGGCCCTGGTTTTACTTTCTCCCAGTTAATTATCTGAAAAACTGGTGCTAATAATGGGCCAGATTGTCTTCACACCTGACTCCCAGGTAAAGGGAGGGTGGGAAGCCAGCAGGTCTCAGACCTTGAGGACCATGGTTTGATGATCCCTGCTGTATATCATAAGAGCTGTGAAGCTTTCAGTATGTCATGGGGTTTATCCTTTGGATGCAATGACTACTTGAAGTACTTAGATATCACCGAGAGTATCTTCTCTGGTGATGCTCAACCAGGCCTGTGTTGTAGCCATCTTCAGCCCCAGCTTGTTGGAGGCTAGTTCACTTAAGCTTTCTCTTCAGTATATGAAACACATGCTACATTTTATTCAGCCATCAACTGCAGAGGTCTTCCTTGGCCACCAGGCCCGTTGTGATTACTTAGCAGTGATGTCTTTTTTCTATATGATGTTGCAAACAGTTGATTTTCGTAAGCCTAAGGTTTGCCCAATGTCTCTGCCTGTTTTATTCTTATTTCTTATTTCCATGACTTTCACTGGTACAGCTCTAGTCCTCATATTGAATAATGGATAAAAATACTGTTTAATAAAAGCTGAGAATCCGCACCATAACCACATGTGACTAGATTAGGAGATCTAAATGTACGTCTATCCTAGGATCAAAATATGTGTCTGTCCGAGGCAATATGGAGCTCATATACACTCAGGGACCACTTTATTAGGTACACAAACTTGTTAAAGACATTGACATTGCCTTTAACTAGACACTGTCAAGTGGTTCCTTTGTTGTTCAGACCAGAAAGGGGAAATAAATTGACCCTTGACATTGTGTGTGGAATAATTTTTTGTGCCTTACAATCAGTCCTGGTTCAAGCTGACTTGATAAATTGTTTTAAAAATGAATAGAATATGGACATTAAGTATCATATCTGTATCATATAGGATATTTATCTGTTTGAAGTCTGGAATATTTATAAGCTAGCATAACAAAACAAAACAAAACACTTTCTTGATCAATATCAAATGCCATACTAACTGTAAGCATTCCTAAGTATACTAAGATTATATTCTTGGTCATGGACTTAAAATACGTAATAGTACATTGTGGCCGCTGTTTAATGCAGATGAAGAACAGATGAAAGCAATGCATAATTTACAATATATTTTTATGCATTTCTGGCTGGAAACAACTAATTTATAAAAGTTAATTTGTGAGGTGACTTACCAGGCTCTTGTTTTCAGATGAACTATCACAATGTTGCCAAAGTCCAAAGAATATAGTGTATAGTGCATATTTATCATACCGCTTAACGTACTGTCGAAAGCAATGCACCACTAAATCCACAAAAAAAACAGCTTATGAGAAACTGAATGAGACACACAGTACGCTGTTAAAATTAGAATACAGTACAGAAAAGGTCCTTGTGACCTGTCCTGTCCATACAATGCTGCAGGTTCCCTTCTATCATTGCGAACTGCCATTGTACTCTTGAGCTGTATATTTAACCTGACTTGCTTCAGCATACTTCCAGCTGTTTAAGTGGATCAGACACCAAACAGCAAACACTAAGCTACACAAGTCAATCTGGATGAGGGTGTCTGCAGGGCATGTAAAATAAAGCTTGTGTTAACAAAGTAGGAAGAGACAATACAGAGTTTTTCCACAGCAGCTAAGTACACCGTGGAGTTACGTGAAGGATTTGCACAAAAACGCATAAAGAAATACACACAAAAGGATGGGTTTTGGCAGTGAGAGGAAAGTGTTTAGAGGGCCGTCTCCACAAGCAGCACTGACACACGATGCTGCATCGCATGGTGCATGGTGTGAGCACGACCTGTGGGCGGAACGGAGAAACCCCTCGCTGGTGGGTCCAAAACGATTGAAAACACACCACGGTCCTCACAAATACAGTAGAACCGAACAAGTTTCCGGGGAAGACAGCTCCTCCCAAAACGGCGAATGGCCCCGGCAGGAATATAGGTTGCGGTAGTCCTGGGTGTTGGAGTGGACCGTGATGAGACATGACAAGGGTAATGCTGAATGTTTTAGGAGGGCCCCGCCCACCTCCGCACAGCGCAGAACGCCTCAGAGCATTCGCAGATGAGATGACTCCTGATTTTATACGCTAGGAAGATTCCAGAACATCCCGAATGGCTCATCAACCCCCCAAACCTCTCGTCAGCATCTGGAGGCAGCGGCGGGTTCGCGCCGGGGTCACGACCGAACCCGAGCCCTTAACGGATATCTGCCGACAGGCTCGCGCGCGGAGGCGACGCGTTCCCAGGAACACGTGCCGCGTCGCCCGCTCCCATTGGCTGATGGGTGCGCGGGCTGCACCGCCATCTCCCGGGCCCAATCAGCGCCACCGCGCTGCGGAGCCCGGGACACCGGGGAGGAGATGAATGCCACGCGGATCCCGCAATTACAGGGGCTTAATGGTGATGACTGTGGTGCGGAATACACCGCGGAGCGAGTAGCTCATCGTCAAACAGCACCAGGAGCCCCATCGCTCAGAGAACGTACAGCACGGTGACCGATTCCTCTCCCCGATTTTATTAAACAGAACTAAATTAGGCTTGAGATTCGGACCTCATACAGCGCAGGATTATATTAGCGCAGAGTGTAACACATCATGACTCGAGTAAAATGAGTTTATTAGGATATAATTAAAAATATAATTGTGAGCTAATTAGCTTACCATTGAGCTGGCACCACCTTGGCCTTATTCAGGATTATTAGATTGATGCGTAAATGTACAATTTAAATGTTACAAACTAATTAGTGTTTCGTGATTAATGCCTACCTTTTACTGTCTTTTCGGCAAGCGTTCAATGAATGCAAGGTTTTAGAACTGCCTTTCTTCATATATATGTATGCTATGTACTGGAAAATCCTTGAAGACAGAGAGGAGAGCTTGTGATTAACATAAAAAATTATAATAATAAAGATAATAATTAAAAAAGAGTTACAGAAGAGCATTTACCCAATATGTCGTATGCAAGTAACTTCAACCATCCATTTTAAGCTCTTTACAAAAAGCAACCCTGTCACATGTTCCATTGATAAAACAATGCACATAAAATACTATCAATGTCAGACAATCGGCATTGCGCACAAATATTTTGTGCATGTCAGTAACAATTCAAATTCAAATGATAGAATAAGACCTTGTTTGAATCTCCAATGTCCTATTATCCATCCATCCATCCATCCATTATCTGAACCCGCTTATCCTGAACAGGGTCGCAGGGGGGCTGGAGCCTATCCCAGCATACATTGGGCGAAAGGCAGGAATACACCCTGGACAGGTCGCCAGTCCATCACAGGGCACACACACCATTCACTCACACACTCATACCTACGGGCAATTTAGACTCTCCAATCGGCCTAACCTGCATGTCTTTGGACTGTGGGAGGAAACCCACGCTGACACGGGGAGAACATGCAAACTCCGCACAGAGAGGCCCCGGCCGACGGGGATTCGAACCCAGGACCTCCTTGCTGTGAGGCGGCAGTGCTACCCACTGCACCATCCGTGCCGCCTATGTCCTATTATACATGTATTATTATTATTATGATTATTAGGCTAGCACATCATTGCATATTAATGTGTAGTCCATATAGTAAAACAGTTCTAAATCCTTCCTCAGATCATTTAAAATATTTTTTTTACATGAAATGAAACATTTCACAGAGAACAGGGGGGTGCATCATATAGCAGAATTACTGAGTTAGCTGGATAACTGCGTTGAGTAAAACCCAGAAAAGCCGTTTTTACTTCAGTCCATGTTCCAGATTTGGGAAGGTTCCGGATTTTTCTCCACCCAGTTATCTAGCTAACACCCCGCAGGAATACAGAACAGTAAAAGCGGCTGCAGCCTGCGGTGAGAGGCGGGAAACGGACGAGGAGTGCATGCTGGGCCTGTGTAGGCCTCCGAGGCGCCTCTCTGATCAGGTCTAATACGACGCCCCCGGTTCTCCCGCACGCACCAGGGCTCCGAGCGGCAGGGGTCAGCAGGTCGTGCGGGAGGCAGCCTCCTTCCCCCAGGTGAGGAGTGGATTCTAATAAGGACGGTGATTAATAAATACTGCATGCCTGGGCGTATATCTGAGCACACAGGGGCCGCGGGAGCCCGGGGAGGGGCCGGGGCTGTAGAGGCCGCGCGCTAATGCCCGCTAGGCCGTCGCGTCTCTTCACCCGTCCGTGGCAGGGAGCGCCTCCGCCCAATAATGGGGGCCCTGACACCGCACTATGTCATCCCCCGCGCTGACACCACGCCCCGCTTTTGGGGACAGAGGCAAAGACAAAGGCCCCTTCTTTACCCCCGGGAGAGGCTCGGTGACACGTTAGAGCGCGGGAGGGGGGTAAAGGCTTTAATGTTCGGCAAACCTGTCGAAAGAACATCCGCCACCTTCCATCAGTAACGTCAGTCACACCATCATGACCCGTTTCCTTCTCTTTTCACCCCCCTCCCCCTCCGTTAATGCACCGCGTCAAAACTTCTCAGTTCCGGGTACCGGGGTTGAGGGGGGGGGATTAAATCTCTGCTCTGTGCAGTCTTAGACGTTCTGAAACAAAATAAACTCCCGGCTTGGGATTTGGTCCAGCGGTTTTGCATTTTGACGTCACCGAAATGTAATTCTCCAGAAGCAATCCAGCCTGTTCTGGTTTACTTCTTTCCTCCGCCTGGATGCAATATATCTCAGATTGAATTTAACTGTAGCGCCACAGACATTTGCATTTCTGTGAAATGAGTGTTCCCGATTTAAAGAAACGGCAGTGTATCAAGGGAGGCTCACCAGGCAGAAACAATGTTTCCATGCGCATATTTTCGCCCGCTCCTACATGCATTTTTAATGGCCCATTTTCTTTCTTTGGACCAAACTTTTAGGGACCGTATTCGGGTTCTGTAACAACAAGGCCTCTGGCAGTTTTTAGGTTGGCTGCTAAAAGCCCTCATTTATCTTTTTTTTGGACTGCCAGGTCTGGCTGTACTTTTGGGGCACAACTACTTCCATAAAAGAAACTCATAATTTCCTGCGCTGCCATTAACGAAACATGGCGTGATTTCCTGAAGTGTAAAAGAGGTAAAGACCACGTATTGATAGAGAGAGAGAGAGAGAGAGAGAGAGGGGGGGGGGGGAAGAGAGAGAAAGAGAGAGGGGGAGAGAGAGGGAGAAAGGCCGGCAGGCAGCCAGACAGAACAGCACACCTCAGCCGACTTGACAAGGCACCATTACCATAAACTTCATTTTTCTCCCCGAACACTCAGTAAATAAGAAAGGAAAATGAGTGAACAACCCACACAGCGTTACAGAGAGGAAATGAAAGGGGAGGGACAGCAGGACCTGGAGACAGAGGCTGCAGTGCACAATCAGGCCGCTCTGTATTATCTATCAAGCGTGACTCGTAAATTTTCTTGCGGAGGCCACTGCTGATTTATTCTCAGTCTAGCGGGTAATTTGACTTTGCTCCTGGGACCACCTCCAGCAATGTTGCTCTTTTCAGGTGCTTTCAATATTGATAGGCTTTTTTCAAGGGGATGTAGTTTACACATAGAACCTAATCCTCAGAGAACAGCACAGAGAGGGAAACAAAAAAAAAAAAACAGGAACGCAGCTGTCAGTGAGAAACAAGCCTATGAAGGGAAAAGCTTGAGAAAAATCAGACAAACACCCCGTACATTAAGAATTCTAAATGATGTAAACTGGCACCTTTCTAGGAGAAAGCCAGCCATAGCGTGCCTTTGACAGCTAAGAACGAACACGAGTCAAAGGCGAATCAACGACTCTTCAACTTTTACAACTTTTCCAAAGGTCTTTACAGTTTGCTCACCTACTTGGCCTCACCTCAATCATGTGACCCCCAAGGGTGACCCCCCCGTGTCCCCTGCACTGACCTTCCTCTCCGTCAGACAGCTCACCTGGCAGAAGCTAGCAGGTGAGTCTTACTGGGCACTGGAAGGAGCGGTCTGGGCACTGAGATTAAAGGAACTGCATCCATCTGCACAGCTCACATACATTTTTCATGAAAAAGAACCGGCTTCAAGGAGGCACCCTGAGCCAAACAGAGAGAAAAAAAAAAAGAAAAGAAAAAGACATTGGGCTACGGCTGAGCTTAAATGGAGACCGTAAGCTTGGACATCGTTAACAGGGAAGGCACAGCCGTTTTTAATTTAGGTAAGTAATAAATATTTCGCGAACGTTCGCCCGGCGTCAGAGGCGCGTGCCGTGAAGAGTAGCGGGCCTGCACCAGAAACAGGTGCGCGGGAAACGGCTGTATCTGGGAAGGCTGGTGCGCTGGCACTCTCCGGCGCGGTAATGCCCATTGGCATTGCCTCTTAATGCGTGGCCACGGCGGTGTGCCGGTGCAGTTGTTAAAGACTGGGGGAACAGCTGGCCGCGCCCGGCGCCGGGAGCCCGCCAGGGGGCCGCCAGGGCTCAGTCGAGCGCCTTCTGAAGTCGTCCGGACCAGTGCGGCCGTGTCACAGCCGAACGGCACATCCGACATGACAGCCACCACTTCCTGTGTCATCAGAGCACAACGCCGGAGACTTATTACAGTATTTTTCGCCACGGAGACAAATAGACAATACGTTACAAATGTACGGCTTTTCAAAGAATTCCCCTGTTAAATAATCCACAGTACACTTTACCGAGCCCGTGGTAAATGGATAACAAGACAGACTGTGCAGCAGCAGCAGCGTCTGTAAAAGTGAGCGAGCGCATGAGTCAGAGGTAATGATACATTTTGTGCTGGGTTTCCTTAGGGCACTGCTTTTCTCCCAAAACCAACTCATTGCATTTTAAATACACTGCGCATGCACAACAAAAGCACACACCCACAGACACCCGGTACAGAAACGTGTGCGAATGCACGCACACACACACACACAGTACAGAAATGGGTGTTAATGCACATACACATACACACACACACAGTAAATAAATGTGTTCTAATGCACACATGCACACACGTACACACAGGTGCACACATGCACACACATACACACATGTACACACACACACATAGACACATACACACAGTGCAGAAACGTGTGTTAATGCCTACACACACGCATGCACACACCTATACACACACACACACTCACTCACACACACACACAGACACATGCATATACACATGCACACACACACACACACACCAGTACAGAAATGAAATGTATACTCATGCACACACACACACATACACACACACACACACAGCTCAGAAAGGTATGCTGATGCACACACACACACACGCACACACAAACACAGACATATACGCTGTACAGAAACATGTGCTAATGCACATACACACACAAACACAACAGTACAAAAAAAGTATACTAATACACACACAGATAAGAAACGTTTGCTAATATACACACATACAGTAAAGAACTGTGTGCTGATGCACATACACACAAAGTTAAGAAATGTGTGCTGATGCACACATACACACACACACACATACACACACACACACATATGCAGTACAGAAAGGTGAACTAATGTACACACACACATATATACACAAAGGAAATAAAAAACACCCAGCACACGTACTACCCCACACACACAGGCACACACACACAAAGCGTTCATTCGGTGCGTGGTCAGAAACATTTGCGCCACGGTCATCCGCAGCAGGCATTTTCTGCGCGTTTCCGACCATCGCGCGGCAGACCCTCTTATTTAACACAACCCACAAAATGGGTGCCGCGCCGGAGGCCCGATGAGGTGACAGAACTAAAACCCCAGTGATTGTATTGTAGCTGTTGGGCTGGAGAACACTAAAACAAATTACGGCAGAGGAGAAGCAGCATGTAACTGGGAACATATTGGCTGTATCTGATGGACCGAGCCCGGAGAGATGGCGGGGAAGCAGCGAGGTCTGCCGCCTCTTGGTTAATAAAAGGCTCATGAGATCGTATTTCCCTGTCGCTGCAGGCAGGGGTATAACAGGGAGGTGCTCTCTTTCATCTTATATACGTTTTAGTGCAGCCGCACCGCCGGGCCCCAGGGCAAACACCACACTGTATCAGCCCCCTTTTTAAATGGATGTCATGCAAACCACCTCCGCCGTTTAATCCCCGGATTGTATTCTCAATGAATGTTCCGGAAAGACGTAGGGAGTGAGAGAGAGGGAGAGGGAGAGAGAGAGAGAGAGGGGGGAAGGCAGATAACTAAGACGTTTGTCAGGGGTGGAGTGCACGGAGTCATGACCGATAAGAGCCCCTTAAAATACGCCGGGAATGTTTTTTCTTTTTTTTTTACATGATCACGGCATGTTAAACATATTAACAACTCCTGAAGCGCATTGGAAGCACCATCACACAGCCGCTGTTTTAATGCCGCTCTTGTACTCTTTTGCTTCTCGCGCACGCCTGTCTAACTAGCAGAGAGCGGAAAACAAAGATGCTATCTGTTCGGAACGACAAGAGTAAATTACTTTTTCAGTAAGATTATTAAAAAACACGGGGGCTTGCCTGTACTCCTGAACTTATCTCTTGTACATAGAATAGCGAGTTGTCATCTTTGGCAAATTATTTGAAAATTAGTTCAGATAGCAACAGTTTGATCCAGCCACAATAAATGATTAAACCAGTGAAGTTACAATTAATTTATGTCAACCGGTTTTGCTGAGTTTACATCATATTGTAAATCAAGGCAAAGTTGTAAACACGCACAGCATGACAATGAGGAGAAAAAATGAAAGTGTCTATTAAAAGAAGTCTTTTCCCCTCAGATTATTGGGATAATTATTTTTACAAATTATAACAGAATTTCATTAAACTGCAGAAGCCCATTTTACAGTGAAACTGCACCAACCCCAGCATCTTCAGCAAACTCTGAACACACACACACACAAACACACACAAACAAACGGAGCACAGGGATAATGCACATATGGAGGCATGCACACACACACACACAAACACAAGCACACACACACACACCCACACACGCACACACGCACACACGCACACACGCGCGTACGCACACACACAGGCAAAGCGTGCATATGGAGACACACACGCATGCACGCACACAGCCACAGGAGCACACACACACACATAAAAAAGGAAAACGCGGTCATGAGGGGCCGTCGGACGTGGAGCATGTGCACACAGCCACCGCCGTACACAGAGGGGCAGGATGTGTTTAATACAGAACAGGGCAGCAGCAGGAAGAAAAGGCCAAGTCTAAAAAGGGTCTTGTTGCAGCATTAGAATTCTAAGTATTTAAGTAGTGAGTATAAAAGCAGGTCCCCGGAGCCTGATCTCTCTAATCTACAAATGGCTTCTTGCTATTAAACTGCTAATTCGGGGGATTAAGGGAGCCCTGAGAACACAATCCCCTTTCCCAGTTTTTCAGAGTTTGCTGAAGGTGCTGCTTTAAATATTAATGAAGTGCATATCCAAGGGCTGAGGGAGAGAGCAGAAATTAGAAGCATGTAATTTCACTTTGAAAACGTGTAACTGGCTCCCCTTTGCCGAATCCGGAGCTTTCCAGAACCTCCTCCCCCTGTACGTGGAACGCGCGCACACTTCCCTTAAACCACGAGTGATAGCAAGACTGGCTGGCAGAGCGGAGAAGGCAGCATTAAACTTTAAACAGCTGGAATAACTACAGGCTGAGTTCTAATAGTTGCAGTGAGCAGCAAATTGATTGCTGCTTTTTCAACGTTCGTTTTCTTCCACCATATTCTCTCGCTGTGGCCTGGGTCCCAAACGAATACACAAATACGAAGCCCGCTCAAGCCTTCTCTCAAACGCATGAAAAGGTCACTGATGTTTCAGAGCTGGGGGTTTAACAAGAGAACACATGCCGTCCCGTATAGCATTGTTATAGGATCCACATACATTTTCCATCCAAGCGCAACACGCTAACATCTGAGGAATAACCCCCTCCTTTCCACTGAAAATGTCTGAGCGGATACAGTAAACATGTGGTGCAATACATCAAGAGTGTGTGTGTAGGTGTGTCTGTGTGTGGTACACAGAATATATACAGTACATAATGAATCTGATCTTTGAGAACAAATATAGAAATGAGTTCATACTGTAATAGCAGGTTATTCAAAGACACGGTATAGCTATTCAACGTTTTTTCATCATAAGACTATTTACAAAAGACTGTATGTGAAGTACATTTGTTTTAGTTTAGTTTCTAGCAGATTTATCTGGCCTATTTTTGAACAGGTGGTGAAATCAAAAGCTAGAGAAAGAAAATTAAAATGGGTTTATGCTCCACCTGAGTGGAGATAATATAAACAAAACCCCCCACACTGTATTCTACACTAAAATGAAAGAGATAATATCTGCAGAATATCTATACATTCTCCCATTTCATATTGTGATAAGACTTTTGTTTAGCTCTTTCTACAAGAGATAGAGAACAAGACCTGCATTTTTCACGATTTATGGGCACTATTATTACATTACATTAACTAAAACGTTCCTTGTCCTTTTTTTTTGCAACACAAAAGCACTGTTTTGAAGTGTGGCGTTAAAAAAATGAAACAAAAACAAACACGAGGCTAAAAAAAGAACATATTGCATTTTTATCGCGGTCATATTTTGGCAGCATATTTTTAAATCAACGGAATTTCCCTTTTTATGAGCCCAGGGTTTTGTGCGTTTCCAACGTGACGGAACGATCGGTGGGAAGCGGTGAGCCCATGCCTAAATAATTGCTGTTGACAGAGTTGTCTTGATTCCGTTCTGATTTTCTCACTCACAGTGTTTTCTCAGTCTGATAACTCCCAGCTGTTTCCTCATCCTGTTTTCCCGCGCTACAATAATATTTCTTTAACAGTCTGTTTTACAGCCGCCGAACGAGCCCCTCGCCCTCGGTTACCGCCACGCCATTGTTGCCGCGGCGTTGGGAGGAGTCTATTGTAAACCGCTGCCCGAGTCATTGGTGACCGCTGACCCTTGCGCTCGTGTACGGATAACTCGCACGCCCTTCCCTCCCCTTCCCTCCCACTACAGATGGCCGTAAAAGTGAAATTTTACAAAGCGTAAGATTACTCTTAAGCAGCCCACTCCTCCCTGGGACCGTAATGGCGGACTGAGGCAGCGCTCCGCCAGGCCGGGGAATAGCAGGGGGCCGGTTTTCGGCCACAGTCGTTTGTATGCCCCTTTGTTTCCATCGGCAACATGTTACTTCAACTGATCCTTGTGAGTAGTTCTTCCCTGGCTTTGCAGCATTCGCCTGACCCCGCGACCCTCTCTAGAGTAGCAGGGCGAGACTCGAATACTGTCAATAACTCTCCTAGGTAACGCCAGTTTATAGCGGGAGTGGTGTTAGATAATAGGTGAAACCAAAGATATCACCACACAATAGTTTTTACTTCTGTTCACTTTGAAACGACCACATAAGTGAGGGATAATACCCTATGATTGAGTCAGTTATTAGGAAATAACTGCTTGATAGGGTGGCGCTACGGCCCGATGCAAAGTGTTCATAGGGTATTATCCCGCTTATACCACGGCCAGCTTGCCACAGTAATGTAGTTATGGACAATTTATTTTTAGTTTAGAAACAAATGTATTAATTGAAACGCAATGGAAACGGGAGAAAAAATAGTAAAAGCCAACTGCGTCATCGCCGAAGAAAAGTTCACTAGCTCACCATTGCCAAAAGGAATGAAAAATGTTAGGCTATTAACTAATGTTAGCTCGCAAAATAATGGTAAGCAATTTATAGAAATTTGATGCAGTATTCCAGACTTCAGTGCCATGCAACTGAACAGAGCCCTTCCAGTTTTGAACTGAAGCATAGAAAGGCCTCAAAATGTTCTTGAGTTGTACATCACAGCTGTAAAAATCCAGCCAATCCCACAAAACGGGATATGCTTCATGGTATATGTAGTTCAAAGAGAATCAGTGTTCTGAATATATTTCAGCATATAGGGGAGTTCCATGCCGAAGTATATTTCTCTAAGCTTGCGGTACTTTCTGTTGTTTTACATAGTGAATTACAGACATTTGGTCATTCTCTCCTCAATTGTGTGTTGTAAATGATTATTACTGCCTGAGTTAAAACGCTAGTATACATAATGTTTGATCTCTCCGATGGTTTTCTTTCCGACGATGCAAAGTGTAGCCTAACTCAATGCAATGTAGCCTACAGTGACATGTTTTTGTTACCAGGTATAACCGGACTACTTGTATGAATTGCATTGCAATGTTGCACACACTGATATTTGTTGAATATTTTAACTGTGAAATGATTCTGCACACCTGTTTGATTTGTTCTCCTTAGCAAGGTTATGCAAAAATAATGCACACCCATGTGACACGTCTTGGCCAATCAGAATGCCATATTTACACTAGGTGGTTGGTTATTTTTCAGTGGTATGTGTTTCATGTGCACTCTATAGTTTTCTTCGCACAGAGACATGCAACCAGCAGATAAACAACACCAAAATAGAACCAAAGAAAACTGGTTCCCCTGGTAACACACCATTTATACTTTCGAAGCGACCACGTTTGCATTTGTTTGTGGAAGCTATTACTGACATTTTACAGTAGACAGCAAGGTTAGATTCATGCTTATACTGTATGCAATTAATCCTATATTAGCCTTGTTGCATTTGTTGTGGTACTATTATCCACTATTGCAAAGGGAAGAGACAGTGATGGTGTCTGAGTGGTGCATATACTGTATGGTTAAAAAATATGTTTGTGCAGAGGTAAAAAAAAAAAATCAAGACATGTAGAATGGCAATCAGACTCCCTGTATACATCTAAATATAAAAAAGAAAACAAAACCAAAACAAGGTAAAAAAAAAACAACAAAAAAAAAACTTATGGTTAACACACAAGTTCACTTCATTCACTTTCGTGCCCAATACCGTCCTTCTCATGGAAAACTGATATCCTATGATTCTCTACTAATTATCTTTTCTCTCTACTGAAATTCTCTGGTACATCATCTTTAGTTAAAATTCCCAAACCCTATAGCCATAAAAAATCTCAGGACTCAGGTCTCTTATCACAAGATAAGAACATTGGCATTAATTATTGTGCCCTCGCCAGTCTCTCTACCTGGCTCTGTTAATCTGCCATATAATCATCCTATTGATTTCACTCATTAATTAGCTTTGAACCTGGAACTCAATCCAACCTGAAAGCCCTTTACGATGCTTGCATAGAAGGCGCTATATATGTAAATGCAAGTCATTACAATTATCATCATCATCTAGCTTAGTGTGTCGGGAGTGGCTCATGTTAAACCATTTCTCCCTTTAAGTGTTTCTCTCATTACAATTGTTATTATTCTGTATCTTGGCTCAAGAATCCAATTACACCGTGTGATATTAATTCCAGTATAATTACACATGAAGTGAAACATTATTGTACACTAAGGTAATGTAAAACGAATGCGAAACAAATGTGTGACCCTGTCTATTTGGTCGCTAATTTGGATTAACCCGTTATTAAATTAATGAAAGTGACTTATTTTCAAGGGTACAAAGAAAATAAAACAAGAACCATTTTCATTTATTCATTTATTTATTATTGAATTCCATTAGCTGTGCCATGGCATTAAATGAGATTTGCTTTATTAGCACAATCCCTTGCTCTGCACACTGTCTGAAACTCTCACTTTGCAGAATTTAGACCACCTTCATCTCAATCTAACACCACGGTGGCCCTACACCGTTACCCTGTGTGGCTCACTTAGCGAAGTCTGTACAGACTCCATTACGGCTCTCTGAAGTTAAAGACGCGGCGTTTCCCTGTGTAACACTTTCAAGTGACATAAACAAAGCCGTCAAACCCAACTGACAAAAATGTGCAGAAAATGAAACAGGCAATTTGCATAATAGACACAGAGATCAATGGCGCATCAAAACAGCATTCTAACCATGTCACAAATTATGTCATAATGTATTTGAGTTTGTTAAAAAAAATCCAGAAATAAAACCTAAGAAATAAATAAAGCTCAAGGGTTCACCATCAAAATTATATCAGGCTATCAATCTCTTGTATTGCAGGGAAGTCTTTTCCTGATAGTCATGAGGATTTGACTAATGTATTAGACTGTAATTCTCCCAATACCTCCACTCTACTGGCCTCAAATTTATGCTACATCATTTGCCTCAGTTAAAATCAATCCTATGGACAGACTGTTCGGCCCATATGTGACGCCTATACTTGCAGTGACTAACATAAGGATATGTAAACTCTGAAGCATAGCTTTTCTACTTTAATCCTGCTTATATCACACTCCTCTGTGGCTCTTCACTCTGGGAGACCTGATCACGTTTCACTAAGACCTGCAGCTGGCACCAGGAATGCTCACAGAAAGCTGGGTCTGAACATTAATTGCGCTAAATGTATGAAGTGCTCCGGCCTGGAATCGATGCTAAATGAGTTACGACATGCATTCCAACTTCCAGGTGGAAATGGTAAACATTTTTTGGCCAAACAAGCTGACATCTTACTTGAGGGTGCACACATATCAGGGTCCTATTGGGTGTGATATCATCTACATAACTGCCTGGTCATTCAAATCCTCGTTTGCACACCAACCTCCACTCACAAACTGCAAGGCTATCACACACTGGGACTTACATATACACTCAGTGAGCACTTTATTGGGTATTCATTAGTCTTATTTTCTTTACTTAGCAGTAGCCTATCTACTTAGAGGTTTTGACTTTTTAGAGACGCGCTTCTGCATACCACTGTTGTAATACGTGGTTATTGGCATTACTGTTGTGGATGTTTACTGTACTTGATGTTTTTTGTTATTCTCCATTCTCTGAAAACTCTAGGGACTGTTGTGCATGAAGATCCCAAGAGATCAGCAGTTTCTGAGATACTCAATCCACCCTGGCAGGCACATTCTCCCATTCTGACATTCGGTCTGAAAAACAGCTGAACCCCTTGACCATGTCTGCATGCTTGTATGCATTTAGTTGCAACACGATTGGCTGATAAAATATTTGCATTAACAAGCTGGTGCGCAGGTCTACCTAATAAAGTACTCAGTGAGTGTATATAATCAAAGTTCAGTGTGGAATACAGATGGGCATTTTGGGAAAGGTCCAGCTGGCCACTTTGTGAGGGTCATGTAGACACATGCTTGTGCGTGAGTAAAAGGAAATGAGGGCTATTGTACAAAGGTATGTCTTACGGCACCGCGGGGATCAACTCAGCCCTGTACGGGATTAACCTCTGACCTTGTGCAATTGCATAGCCTAATTTTATGTTGCCCTGAGTCTCCTTTCAGAGGATAGCAGTAGAAATGCATAATACGTCTTGAAGGCATAATGAAAGCCATCCTATCTACCGAGCGTTTGGACGGGGGCTGCAGTGAAATAGCAGAGCTTATACAGAGAGGGTAGGACCTGGTGCGGAGAAATGAATAAAGGACATTGACGTTGGCTTGATCACATTAAACACATTTGGAGCTCAGTCAGGATTTGTTCATCTTCTCTGGTGATGTGCAACTATCCCTTGAGTCAGCGTGGAGGGCTCAATTCATAGTTAGCGCGACATTAAAAAAGACATTGCGTACTTAATTTTGCCTCCTAATGGTGGCCTGTACCAAAAGAGCAGAGGACCTTCTCACAGTGTGTACTTTCAGATTTAAATTGAATAAACGGTGCCAAATGAATTAAAAATAATATATTCTAGTCCCTGGGGAGCGGCGTTCATGTTGATCTGTAAAATACATTCAGTCAGGGCCCACAAAGACTAATGGCGTTGTAAAGGCAGCTTGTGTCGGCGTGGTTACTTCCTAATAGATCAGCGCAAACAGGCTACATGACCCGTGGAGCTGCTCACTGTTGTCCCTGACCAATTTTCATTAGCGCCACGCCGCCACGCAAACCCCGAGCTCAATCAGCGCAGGAAGAGGGCGGTCCGGCCCGTAAACCAATTCCTCCGAGGGCCCCACCGCGGCGGACAGCCTGTCCTTATGGCCTGGGGCGTGTGCCACTGACCAGGGGAGTGAGCCCGGCTACCGCACTAGGCACGGTCTCGACGGCGACAAACATCTGCCGCTCAGACGAAGCCCACCGGGCTCCCCGGAGTGACCTCGGCTACGCCACCGCGGCCACGCCCTCTCCCGCCGCGGCCCCTTTCAGCCCAAACACAGAACAGGGGGCTTTTAAAAAAAACAATTACACAGGCCAGGCGCCCGAAAAACCTGCTGAGCGCAGACAGAAAGAAGCGGAGATGGAGTCGACCCAAAGGAAGCCGACCTACGGGGAGGAGACGGTCGTTCTTTTTGCGGCGATTCTTGTTTTTAAATTCTCGTAGTTTTCTGCCAGGTGAGTTTATATTAGTTTGACGGAACAGGACATAACGTTATAGCCCAGCGTAAACACGAGGCGAAGCACCGCTTTACAGTGCAGCCATCTTGTTTTTTTCCCCTTGCATCCCCCACCAGTACACCAATAATGACTTGTCTTCATGACTTCACAACACTGAGATTTAAGGGAACCAAAGATGTCACAATGTTGCTAAAGTGATTTGGCGGGATTATAGGACCATAAAAACACGCTGAAAAATGACAGGCTTGGACATACTGTGTGCTGGCCATCATATTATTTATACTGAAAACTTGTTTAATAGTGTAAAGAAACGGGGGACTGTTCGCAAGATCGCATTATACAGCATTTGAAAAGGAATTATTTATGGCCAGGAGTTCAGTCATTTTTAAACAGCCACTCCCTAAGCGCAGGTCAACAGAGCTGTCTCAACACCACCGGATATTTCTCTGAGTCCCTCCACACGGACTCCGGAGCGGTAGGCACAGGGAGGGTAGTAATGAAGAGTTATACATTTGTCCTGCTGATATCCACTCAATCCTGCTGTCCTGCATCCATAAATCAGTTTCACATCATCTGAAAATGCCTGCACCTTGCAGTGCAAACAATATGCATATACGCATACCTTACAGCACACACATGCACTTACATGTACATGCATTATAATAAGCACATATACACTGTAGCTTGCATATGTTCACACTGTATATATGTACACAAATGTGACCACACGCTCACACGCACACACAGACACACAAACACTCACACACACACGTATGTACGCACACACACACATACACATACACACATACACACAGCTATGTACGCGCACATACCCACACACACTCACACACACGCACACACAGACAAATACACACACACACATACACACACTCACATACACACACACTCACACATACCCCCCCCACACACACACACACACACACACACGCCCACACACTCACACATACTCACACATACCCAAACACACACCCTCACACACACACACACATACCCACATTCACACATACACACAAACACACACACACACACACACACATACCCAAACACACACCCTCACACACACACACACATACCCACATTCACACATACACACAAACACACACACACACACACACACACACACACACTCTGCCTGCCGTCAGAAGGGTCCTGAGCTGTGGGAACTGTGTGGAAAAGGGGATGGAGAATGAAAGCGGCAGCTCACTTCAAACACTACCTTCCTCTCTGTCTGACCTACAGGGTGGAGGAGAGGAAGGAGGGAGCGAGGGAGGGAGCGAAAGAAAACAGACTTGCATAGAGACTTATAAAATCCCACAAAAATTTATAGGAATTGCTGGGATGTAGTGTGCCTGTGCTGGCGCGGGGTGAGCAGGGTCGCGCTGTCGAAGCAGTCTTATTTCTCCCGCTCCCTTTGACACTGTCTCTCGATTTGGGTCATAAATCCCCTCAAATCGGTCAATAACCTATAACGTTAATGTCACTGTCCTGCCATTAATTTTATAGCCTGTGTGTCCCCTCTGTATCTTAATGACCCGTGACTCGCAGAAGACCAGATGTAGCCAGCTCTATACTCCACTCCGCTCTCCCCTACAACGCTGCGTCTGGTTGGCCAGGCCAAACCTGCCGACGACACCCGGGCTGCCCTACGCATACGGCGGAACCTTCCGGTAAAGCACGGGGGCGTTTGTTCATCCGTTCATTAACTCATTCACTCGTTCATTAATCAATGTAGGTGATGGTATTATGGTGAAAACATACAGAAAAGTCGGGCCTAGCCAGCCCATTAGTCTTGACGGTCTTGACACTTGCAGTTGTATGAGCAATTATGCCCACTGCTTAATGCATTTCACCAGTGCTAATTTCACACTTAACCTCACTCCCGTTCTGCTGCGTTCATTGATGTAGGAGGCACTTGAGAAACCCTTGGCTTGACCTAGCAAGTTCAGCCAGATCTTCTCTCCCCTTCAGAGAACCCAATCATGGCCGTGGCTGAGCTATCGATTGCGGGATTTATTTTGTTTTTGCACTCAGCAATGGCGGGGGCCATATCGACGGGCCCCCGAAACCAGCGCACTGTGGCAAACTGCCGGTGGGAGACGGCTCATCAGCGTCGGCCGGGCCGCACACGACCCGGGGCGCCGCCGTTCCAATTCCGCCGCGTCTAGGCAGAGTCCATTAGAAAGGTGGCAGACATTAAATGGTGAGCTGGATAATGCCCTGAAGTCACACCTACAAACAGAATAGGCTAAGAGATAATGGAGCGTCTCTGTAATGACCTTTCCCTGGAGGCTATGTGTAAACAGCGCTAATGATAGCAGGTGCGATAATACGGCGCGAGTCTCTTCCCGAGTCCGTATCTATATTCCCCGACAAAACTCGTCAGTGATTTCCCCAGAGTAGATATCCTTTTGTAGTTAAAGGAGAAATCCCTCTCCTACTCCAGTATTTAATCTTCTTATCAGAAGCGCTGCGAAGATTAACCGGTGGCGCGGTGAAAAACCCTGGAAGAAGAGGCGGCTCCTCCATGATACATGGAGTCACCGTCACTGCCGCCTTTATTCGCTTCAGCCGCTGCCAGACCGCAATTAGCTTCAGCGCCACACCCCTGAGGGCAAAAGTTCAAAAGTTCAAAAAGAAAAATAAACCCCCGATGCTAACAGATCACCGAGAGACTAAGGTGGGAATCCATATTAGAGATCCCCCAATTCCTGCTGTCGCTGCAATCCCCTGTCAAAGCCTGTCCATAGACGAGGAGCAGCTGCAGGGCCCGGACAAAGAGAGGAACTGCACAGGGCCCAGAATCAAATGAGGATGAAAGGCCTAACCATTAAAAATCACTTTGATTTAAAATAATAATAATAATAATTTGTTATCTTGCTGATGCTTTTATCAAAAGTGACTAACAGTTGATTTGACTAAGCAGGGGACAATCCCCCCTGGAGCAATGTGGGGTTAAGGGCCTTGCTCAAGGGTCCAACAGCTGTGTGGATATCACGGCTATACTGAGATTTCCTTCCATGGAACCATTAGAGCACTGGATCTGAGCCACAAAAAACAAACAAATTCAAATAACTAAACAAAAGTAACATTACAAAAAACAAAACAAAAAAAAAACACTCACACACAAGGTCACTGTCCAGCACAGGACCACAATATGGAAGCATGGCCTTGTTGAATAGAAGTTGCACTTATGAAGAAGCAAAATGACTTCTGCGAGGCTAGCAGGCTCCAAGAGGGATTGCCTGTGAGACAGAAATTGTCCAAAGTTATTACAGCTATCAGGTAACTGTGGGGTGAAACAGGTTCTTAATGCGGAGAGGGGAACCACCGAAAGCTTGTGTGAGACAAAAAGCCTACGTGTCACTGAGAGCGCAGATCAATTAATACATTAACAAATGATCACAAGCACTTCATTTAGCAATATGACACCAAAGCCGATGACTCCCCGCACCAAATTACATGGCTGATCAGCGCTGCTTCCCAACGATGCCATCCCCAATGAATATGGAGAGGTTGAGCTTTCCTCAGGAAAGGCTGACCTTGCCCTGAGACACACACAAGCACAGCCACACACTGGAATTTTCAAAGCTTATAGCTATAGCTATTGGCAGGAACCAGGTTTCTTTTGAAGGCCTTTAAACTGTGTAAACCATTGGAAAATTAAGACAAATGGTTCTTTGGTTATTATTTTCAGCTATGACCAATGCAAATGGCAGCAAATTATGTCAGGAGAAATACATGGACAATTCTGGTATATTTCAGCCCCTGTGGTATAGTGTTCACAAGAAAAAAAAGACAAAATGCCTCAGAATTTCTTATCCCTCTGTCTACTTCCTAGAAGCATAAAAATCTAGAATATTTGTGTATAGGTGCATCAGGCAAATTTAAAATGGTCATATTCAGAACAAAACATGCTTTTATTACTATGCTGACAGTATAGGCCAAACACCAAATAAAATAAATGTAGCTTATGCTAAATTATGTGTAGAATGTGCCATTCTATGCTAACCATTCAGGAAAATAGCTAGCTGTAGAGATTACCATTTGATTATTTTGGTAATAATCACGCTGTTCTAATTTTACAAGTATAACCATCAAAAAAACTTCGGTAAAAAACAAGATGGGTGCTTAAGTACAGATACAAGCTTCCCTGGTATGTTGATATTCCTGTTCACTTAATTTTAGTGATGTTGTGGCATTCACATATACAGTAAAATAGAAGTTATTTTATTTTATTTTAAATACGTAATTATTTGGGATGCAAACTACCAGGAACCTCACAATAATACAATATTACCCTGATACTTGGGCCACAATACAATACTACAATTATTTTTTGCAGCATTGCCATTCAATACTGAGATATATTATAGTTTTTTGACTGTTGTCTAAAGTAAAAAAATCATACAACTAAGCAGAAAAATATGTAAAAGTCCATTACACCCCATAATAAAAAGCTTTACATCTATTAATGAATTTTAAAACTTTGACTTGTGCCAATGAATACAATGGACACACAGCAGCTAAGAAAGCACAGCAGCAGCTAAGAAACTAAAGCATCAGCAGCTTAAATTAATGTAATTAATTTAGACCATTTTGACCCCGGATCAAATTAACTTTTAATGCCAAGCAACATGAGTGACAGTGAACCTAGCAAAATTGCTACTAAGTAATACGAATACTAAGTAGTATGTATGGTTTAGGCTATTTTATGGAATCCTGAAGTAGAACTTCCAATTGTATTGTATGTAAACAAATGTTTATCATGGGATGGCGGTGGTTGTTTTGCTGGTATTAGTCTGACCCTTATGCGTTACCAAGGAAAAGGCTAATAACCTTTAAATTTGAATTCAAAACACCTAACAAAATGTAGAGAATGCTCTTTTTTTTTTTCATGAGGGCCCATGGTATAAATGAGATAATCCATGATGAAATGCGTGGTTATAGGATTTTAACACACACCATGGAGGGAAGCCCTTCACCCCTGCATCATGCTTTGAAATCATAACATGAACAAAAACATGCATTATAAAATGTAGATATATTTAGAAAAATATCGATAGTCATCACCACTGTATAAATATAGTATCGCAAAAGAAAATATCACAATAATATGCTGTATCAATTCCCCCCAACCCCAATATCTCTTATAAAGATATTGCTTGTTGCAAACATAGTTGATCTCCTGCCACCCTTTTTGATATTTCCTTTTTCTACTTTCTTCTCTGTTGAGTTAAATGGTGAATCTCTGTTGAATTCACAGAAAGTCATAGATGGAGGTTTGTGGGACTTATTTTTATTTCACCGTGTTATTGGAGTTAGAGAGGGTCTCAGAAACTCTACCATCTACAGCACTTGGTATAATCCAGTTGTGCTGAATTTATCCGGCGGTGTCATTTGCCAAAAATATCTAAGGGGACACTGATGCTACTTTAAATTTTTATTATGCTCATGTTCCAGTTGTACACTTTCCGAGCTTCAATACGACACACCCTATAACAGTGATAAACAGTAAATATATAATGTATATATTCCTGTCTCCAACGCCACTTTTCCATTCCCTGAATGTGCTGTCACATGCTGTTCCAAAACTCTACACGGAAGGTGGTATCAGTTATATTCCAGCCCCATGTACATTATGAACCGGTTACTGTTGTAGCATCTTTGCTTCTTTTCGTATGAGCTTAATAGGTAGGCCATTAAATAAGTTTAGATATACCTATACTTAAGATTATACTTAATCTTCCCTGGCCATTTTTTTCCTCCTAGTCTTTGGGGATGATGAAATACATTACAATGACACTTCTTTAACCCTTTTGACTACAGGAATTACTCCATATGTTACATAAACAAAGATACAGAAGCTCAAACGCAGGGTAAGTGGAAGGGTTTTTTTTTCTCACTGAAAAGGTTTTCTGTTTTGACTGGATACAGATTATTGTAGCTATGGCTTGTGCCCTTAGAAACACAACAGGGTGAAGTCACAACACTGGACAAATCCCCTTTTGAATTTGAGGACAGTCTCACCAAAAATGAGCATTCTGCATAGTTCTTTCTAAACTATGTCGAGGCAGTTTTCCAAAAGGACATTTGGAGACTCCAAAAGGACACATGGAAATGATATTATGGGTCTTATGAGGTGTAAAATGCTGCATTTTGCTTCCTAAACTATACAACACTTTTTTTATTGGAAAAAAGTGTTTGCACATCCCCCCGCCTGTTACCATCTCCTACCCAAAGTCATTGTAGCTATTTTCAGGCAGCAACAGGACAAGAAGACCATACAAAATAAGTACAATAATCACAATAATAGCAGCTTGTATACTAATTTACTCATTGAGGTCCATTGATTTAAGTTTTTTTCAAATACCCAAACCCCCATCAACAAGTCAAGCACGTTCCATAAATTCACAAGTATTTATTATTCAAAAGCAGACTGACTCCTTATTTATAAGCATACTGAATAATAATACAATATTTTGAGAATGTATTTAGATGCTCACCAATATAAAATTGGGTCACATCACTGAAAATGCCCTCTATTGTGTTGTCAACAGCGTTTTCACTGTCTTCCTCAGACATATTCACTCAGACAAGAAATTCCTTGGAACTCCTCCAAAGGAAGTCCTCTATTTAGACGTAGGCATCGCAAAATACATTTTTGTTGTAGAACGTCAACCTCTTTTGGCATAAAATCTGAAGAACCGTTTTTGCCGAAGTTGACATTCTATCAACGTTTCTCCAAGCACATTTTTAGAATGAGAAACTATTACGCTTTTGGTCCGCTGTACATTTGTCGTGAAAAGGACACTGACATTACCATATTTCTTGTAGTATGTGGATTTAAAAAATGCAGAGAAGGTGAGGTCCTCCCACACTTGTTTTACCACCCACATTACAAAATAAGGAACTGTTGTTGCTAAAGCAATGGCACATTATAGTAGGTTATACAGATAGAACCTTGAGTTTTAATGCTTTCAAACGGTATATCCTGTTACCATAGTGATTGCAAATTGAAAGCAGAAAAAAAGAATGAATGCAAAAAAATCCCTGGGCTGGTCAGACTTAAGGGGTGAAGCATTTAGGAGATGCTCTTATCCGGACTAACTTACATAACTTATGTACAATCCATTTATACAACTATATATTTGCCGAAGCAATTCAGGTTAAGTACTGTGCTCAAGGGTGCAACAGCAGTGCCGTACCTGGGAATCGACCCGAATGCCTCTGAGTTTCCAGCCCAGTTTGGCAACTATTACTGTTTTCTGCAATGTATTCTCCTCTGAAAAAACAATGCCATAAGTTGTTTTGTATTTTGCTTTACATAAATACTGCACTAACCCAAAGTCTCCAATGCAACATCACTACTACAGTATGTTCAGAAATGATTTGGCGGTTTCATTTCCCAGTTTATATGCCTACCCCTTGAGCGGACTCCATTGCTCTTGGTGATGATGCTGCCTCCCTTCTCATAGAGCGCTCAAGCACTGGTCTGGCTCATGGCGATGCATCCGTAGAGTATCATCTTATTCTTTTTGCATGTAAATTAACATAATAATAATATGAATGAATTTTTAATACAGTGCTGTGCAAAAGTCTTTCACAGGCACATGTAAAAAAATCCCATAAGGGGAGATGTTTTCAACTTTCAAGAAATGATTAGTTTCTAAATATGTCAAAATGTGCTATAAAGAGCAGGGAACAGCTAAAAACTACACAAAATCAGTATTTGTTGTGACCACCCTTTGCCTATGAAGGTTCATCACTTCTCTTAGGTACAATGTCCTGGCTGTTTTGCTTGCATTTGGCTCTCCATGTGATCCTAAACAGCCATGATCAAGCTTTTATCTGAAAAGTGGTCAATTACTTAATATGTAGCATTACTGAATAAAATACAAAAATATACTTGTTTCATTATGCAAATTATGTAGTTTAGAAATCTGAAATTTGCACTCTTCTACTAACACACAGAAACCAAATAAATAAATAAACATCAAAACAAATTCATAGAAAAGACTTTAAGACTTTTGTGCAGAACTGCATGTGCTTGACTTGTTCACATTGTACAGCAATGACTGGGCTCCACAAAATGCTAATTAAATTGCCCACATCATAGACTTCAGTTATATGTAGCTGTTGGGAAAGCTACTCTAGATAACCAGCTACAAATGACATATTCATTCCCTTCTTCCGTATTGACTGTGCTTTAGCGAGTCTTATCAGTGACTAAATGCAACATAGTGCCCCAGTCCATCCATGGCAAGCACTGACTACCAGAGGCAACCAAAAAGCAGTCAGCTCCCATTTCATGAGACCCTCCCATGGACTGGTTTCACTCAAAAAGCAGCTATGAATAAAATACATTTAATTCAAACATTTGAACTTTGCTTAAATCCAAGAGGACCATGCCCCTCAATGTGAATATAGAGAACAATACAATATTGATCAATAGTACTACATATAATGTCTCTTCTAATTCAGGTGGGATTTGGAGATTCGCAGCCCCATGTTGGGAGCCAAATGTGCATTTAAAAAAGAGAGCCCATTTTATGTTATTGTTTTTCTGTGTTCTTTGCATTATTAAAGTTTACAAGTTTACATTCTCAGAAATAAAGGTACAAAAACTGCCTAAAAAGGTACAAATGCTTGCCGCTGGAGCGGTCCCTATAGGTCAGATAAAATTGTACCCATAGCCAGGAAAATATAATTTATTATCTTTTTTGTTGGTACTTTCAGCGTATATTTCGGAAATTTGATCCTTGAAGAACAAAAATGTACCTCTACTACCACTTTATTTCTGTGTGTGCTGTATAGTCTGCAAAATTGATCTGTAATCTACAATCAATCTCCATTACCCTGTATAAAAATATTCAAATCACATGTGTATGTGTATAATAAAGAAATACTTACCGTATACATACCAAAAAAAAACCTCAACTACAAAGTACTAGTACATTTCTTTTCTACTTGATACTGTTGACTGCTGCAATTTCAGCCTCCTTTACATTGACAATATTTATCGCTTCTACATACTGTTAATATTTAGTTCTACACTCATCTTTCACATTTTCTGATTTTCATGTTTTAGAAGATCAGACTTATAATTCCACAACTGAGCACACAGCTCCTATGCTATTCAAACATAAATCATGGAGATTCTGCTTAATTCATATGGGCAAGGGAGGATATCTGTTCCAAATGCATGTGTGAAGTTTGCTCTGAAGCTGTAAAATAGCTAAAGGATTGTTTCTGGGTTTTTTTGTTGTAGTTTTTTTGGGGAGGTGGCTGGCCTTGCCTGGGCACCCTATGGTATTTTAATTAACTTGGTTGGTATTTGTAAATAAAACATATGGTGTAGGCTCTGTTTAAAGTATAATAGAACCGAAACTTAACTTAAAACCTAATATAGGCTTTGAAAACGTAAGCCCCAAAACCACCACAGCAGCACATTTTTCCAGTAATCAATTTAGCGTCTTTTAAATCTGTGAGCTCCTTAATAAGGCAACAAAACCCGAGCTGTCAATGAACGATTGCGTACATTTCATTGTGCGAATCTTCAAGTACAAACCACCAATATTTGTCGATTGTAACCCAAACCCCGGAATAGCTGTGGAAGCAGGTGAAGACGTGGAAGCACACAGGCTCTCAGGGCAGTGAGTGGGGTGAAGCCCCTCAGAGGGGCCCGGTGACGGAGTGCGGTATGTGACATATATGGGGTAAACATGTGGATAAGAGCCGAAACTGGGTCCAGCAGCATGCTCGAGTTGAACCCGGTGCTTTACCTCTCCCATGTTACAGAGTAAAGCACTCTCCCTAGAAGAAAACGTCCCCTGCACTGCACATGATGCTCAATTATTCATTTGCTTACTGACACAGAAGAGGGTGGAAACATCCGCAATCCTCCTCTCTTTCCTCCTTTTTCCGAAGACAAGGAACAGCTATGATACCATCAGCCAATTCCCTTGTTTCTCCACAGTTGTACGACATGAATAATTAACACTAATGACCTCGCGCACATATGCGGAGAGAACCCCGAGTCATCATCTCTTTCTCGAACGGCACTACCTCGGTCCTCTGCTCCCACCATTTTGGGAGAAGAAATCATTTCTCCGGGCTTTCACTTTTCAGGCTCGGGAATCTGCCGATGAGCAAAATAAATTCAGCAGCTGTAGGGCTTTTTCCTGACAGCGCGGTCCCAGGAACACTCCCAACAGAGGCCTAGGAAATCAGCGCACATGCCCCTCCGAACCCGTAAGTGCACACTCCACAGCGTTAAACGCCCAGCGAGCCCTCTTCCAGATTAGTTTAGTTCAGTACAGATCACAACAATTCAGCGCACAGGCCCTGGCACCATACGGACCGGCTGCTCTCCCAGCATGCAGCTACGCGGCCGACAAGGTGCGCTCCAGCAGATGAGATACGATGATGAAGGGGAATGATTAATGTATGGCCCGCACTATCAAAGAGGCCTGCTAGCTCAAAGATGAGAGATTGCTTTCTGACGATCATTAAATCCTGGTTGCCACATATACGAGAGAACACTTTTCATCTGCGCTTTGACAGAGAGCTCACGCTGCTTTCTTAGGCCGGCCGATGCCAGGAGGTGGCGTGCGGAAGTGCCGGGGAGGATTGGACGGCGTACCACCTGTTTGAGGGTGGCCATGCCGAGTGGTAAAAGCGCACTTCCACTGCTTTATTATTCATGGGTTTGGCGGACGCTTTTATCCTGAGCCTCTCACACTTTCCCAAACTCATTTACGAAGGCGTTTTTTGGATGGGCCAATCCAGGTAAAGTACCTTTCTCTGATTCTTGGGAGCAGTTTGTGACTGAGAGAGTAAACTTACCCACCCCTGGCTGCTTTGGATCCTCTACTTGTTCCGGAATGTTCCGGAATTCAATAGGTTTCAAATAACCCAGGTAGTATTTTTTAAACCAATCAAACTCATTGGTATAGTCAGCGCAATTCAGACATTACATGCACTGTAAAGGTCATTCTTTTTTGAGGAAAAAGACGGTTTTGAGGAAATTACACTAAATTGCAGTGGAAGTTTTAATGGCTGAACTATTATGGCAGATGAATGCAGGTGAATATTATCCACATGATTAGTACAGGGTGTTTCTGTAATTCTTCATCCACTGAAGTGCCTTCCCACACTCAACCGGTTTCATAAAAATGGGAGAATCAGCAAATATTATCTTTAAAAATAAAGCAGCAATTCAATGAAATAAATAGTATACAGTATTAGTCCAAGATGAGGAAAAAGTACAATCCAATAACAATAATAATAATAATAATAATAATAATAATAATAATAATAATAATAATATATAACAGCAGTCATTTTGTGTAATTTTACTTCCATCCTACAGATCATTTGTTATTATAGCATAAGTGAAAGAGGCATGGCAGGTTAGCATACAGTACAGTATATGTAAATATTGCACATGAACCAGAATGTGTCCTTAACATCCCTCTAATAAAGTTGAAGTGCTGTCCTCTGAGGAGGGCAGATATGGCCAGGCCTCTGCAGAACGCGGTCACGTGACCCGTCCGCACATCAATACCGTGCGCTTTTTCAACAATTCAGCCAAATTTTCACCTTTTCAGTTTTTTTTTTTTTTCAAACGAAGTGAAACTTGAAGTCGCAGTTCGGAAGGTAACCCGCACACGGTAGAGGGTGCGGACAAACGCACCCAGCAAAGACATGGACAAAATAACTAGAGAAAACCTCCCGAACTGTTGTAGGTTAGCCTACACAGAGTGATGCGTCGAGTCCACTCCCCCTTGACAACTTGTGCGGCCCCAGCTGAGCGCTTGAGGAAGAGCGTAGCGAGGCAGGCAAGCAAAACCCGGCGGGAGCAGTACTCACCCAAAAATACATCATCATTTCGGACACGGGGCAGGTGAAAGTGTGCGGGCGGAAGGTGGGGGAGAGCAGAGGGAGCGCTCTGGCCAGCGTGAGTCCCCTAATCAATCTCTTTAGGAGCGCTTCTTCCTCCTGGTCAGTCCCGCTCCAAAACCGCTGGCTGAGGCGTGACTTATTTTTCTCAGTCTCTCCACTGTTTTCTGCTGTCTTCTTTTTTTTTCCCTTAATTTTTAAAAACCTCCTCTTTATTCAGCCACGGGGAGAAAAAGAGAGAGAGAAGGCTGGAAGGCGTTGTTACCTCCTCTCTTTTTCTGCTCTTACTTTCCACCCTTTCCTTTCCTCAATACTCACTTAGATTCCCTCTCTCTCTCTCTCTCCCTCACTCTCTCTCTCACACACACACTCTCTCTCTCTCCCTCCCTCTGTCTCCGTTTCTTCTGCCCCTTACTGGTGAATCTTAAATCACTCAGTACAGTACAGTGGAGTACTGGAGCTCAGCGAGAGCAGGAACAGTCGGCACTTGGCAGCTGTCTCCAGCATTCCTCCACTGGAGCCGTATTCCTCTGCAGAAAGGAGCGAGCTTCCCCGGATCCAACAGACGGTACAGTACAATTCAAGATCCAAAGGGGGGGAAGGTGTTTTCCTTTGTTGCTGCGGCTGCTGTTGATGCTGTCAAGGGGTGGCTGTTTCTCCAAAGCGGGAGAGAGTGGAGCAGTTTACCTTCTGTGCTCAGCTGCAGTACTTTAAGTTCTTCCAGACACAGGAAGGGAGAAAAAAAAAACAAACACAAACAAAACAGATTTAATAAAAACTCGGAAGCAAACGAGGTACTGGAGCAACAAGGAAGAGCAGATAATTTTCTTTCTCGTTTCTTTTTTGTTTTTCTTTTTTTCTTTCCCCCTACTGCAGAGGCAGGGAGCTGGTGGACGCTGGAGTGTGTGGGGAAAGGGCTCGCCGGTTTCAGCCGTAGAACGCCGCGACCAATCAGGAGGTGGCGAGACGCTGAGGGAATAGGTTGACAGGTCTGTGCGGTGGGTAGGTATGGATCATAGGGCAGAGGAGGGATGGCGAGGTGGAGTTTGTGTGAGTGTGGAAATGTGTTTGTGTGTCTCGGGTGTGCGTGTGCACTGGTGTGTTTGCGATCCAGGACTGGATGCCTGAAACAGAAAAGGGGGTGTAGACAGGCTTGTAACATCCAGCCTGCCTCAGCAATTTTCAAACCATATTGTCAATACGCGACTAGAGCGCTCGCTTTTAAATATTAACCCCTTCCTCGCCGCAGAGCAGGGCGAGGAGCCCTGACAGAGGAAAGCTCCTCATCTCCTTTCCTGACCAGAGCGCAGGGTGATCTATCAGAAGGACATTATACGTGTCAATAAGTCTGATAGGTGCACATAGTAGGAACTAATGGAAAATTTGCAGCTTTCCTTGACAGAGACTGTACACGGTGTGTTCATTGGGGCTTTTACATATTCAATCCTGACCCCCAATCAACACAAATGCATCACAAACAAGCTCTTCATTTTAGTAATGGCCAATATTTCTCCACATTGTATTTGCACCATCTCTCTCTGTGTTTGTATTAACATATAATGTGTGCATATATATCTTTTATGTCCGCGAGACTCAATAGATTTACATTAGCAATCACAGAGCGAATAACGGCCTCGCGTCCCCATAAATCTGTGATGGGAAATAAAAATGAAATGCACTTCTCCGGCAACTCGGATTAAGGAAAACATTTTATCAAATACTGAAGTCTATTTCAGGTCCTCGTCATAAATAACTTAAAGAGAGAAAGCACCACGGGCCGGTGCTAATGCGAGGGGCACCGGAGGGTTTTCACATATTAAAAAAGTGGGAGAGAGAAACAAGTTCAGCGGCCATTTTAACCTCACATAATCATTCTGTCTGCTTTAAAGGGACCCCCAGCCCTCAATTACAAATGCAGGAGAAAATGAAAAGGAAATTGGTACAAGAGGTACACGGAGCATGTGGCCGAGCCAGGCTTTTCCCTCTCCCTTTCGCTCTCACGCTTTTCTACCATCTTTGTCTCCAGATTCTCTGCAACATTTATCCAGGACGCCACGGGTGCTGCTTGCTCAGGTTAACCGCCATGCAGGAGACCGCCCCGAGAGACGTCATTTTCCATTACAGCGAAAAAAAAAGCCTTCTTTTAAAAATGAAAAAAAGAGAGCAAAAGTAAAAGACATAAATTTGTTATGCTCCGTGTCGTGTTCTCTTCCCCAACTCAGGATCTTTTCTTCAATATTTAATCCTGCTGTTGCGTGGCGGGGTGGTCTGCTGACCCAGGCCCCTGATCTCCCAGTCTAGCCGGATCTTCTCATCAGCTCACAGATCCGTTCAGGCGGAGTCACTGAGCCCTCGTCCAGGCGGACGGGGGCAGAGGACGACCACTCGCTCCCTCTGAGTGGGTCAGAGAAGACCACCGTTTCAGAGGCTGCGTTCATACAGTATGTACAGCTAATTACCCTTCTTTGAGTGGAGGAGGAGAAGGCGCGGTCGAGTTCTGGTAAGCCTCTGCTGAGCTAGAATGTTAGCAGTTAGCATAGCCTGTTAGCAATGCTAAAAATATTGATGGAGGAACATAGCCAAGCCAAGCCTATCCTTTGCCATTCCCCTGAAAGTCTGGGTCTGGCTTCAGTTTTTGCCTGCTGGCAAATACCATCACACGATCAAGTAAGATTAAAAAAGCGTCTTTGAGAAGGGCAGATGGGCCAGGCTGGATAGACGTAGGAGAGAGGGATATTCTCCAGGCCCATGGTGAGCCGGGTCTTTCTCTGGCCTGTCTTAATTAGGAGCTCCTGTTGGCGAGCGGCAGGTGAACACATCTGGGACGCCATATTGGCAGAAAACAAGGTGGGCCTTGGAAATAAGGCAAGCTCTCTGTGTTTTATTTATTTCTTTTTTAAAAGGAGCAATGGGGTATGATTATGTGTTTTGGTAGCTACCCAATAGCGGGGAAAACAAGTCCATAGAGTTGAACAAGCACGGCGTAGCATGCCAGATCTTCAGAGCTCACACACAGGAGAGAACCACCTTCGTTATTACGGCTAATTGGCAAAATTCAAGGTTCTCCAACACCGCATTTTCAAATATTCTGCTTAGTATTTAAAGACAAACAATACAGAAAATGACCTGTCAAACAAAATGGCAGAAAAACAATATTATTTTTACAATATGTGCTGCATAACAAAGGGTCCTATCAATCCAAACAGCTATTTACTTCTCCGCGCGCGTGTTTGACCTGTCCTTGGTGCGTTCCCCCCCACCCCCCGAGGTGCTAATGAGGGGGGATGTAGTAATGAAGAGGGGGTTTGTCTGTGTGTGTCGACAGCGCTCCGGAGCCCACCCCGGTGGAGAGACGCTGGGCTCGGCGTGATTACAGCACCGCGGCTGTCAGGAGGGAGCCGGGCAAGTGTACACAGCGCTCCTCGTAATGAGCACCGCGTTCTCCTAACCCAACCGCACACTGCCACGTTACAGCGCCATCTCGCCCGCGCAGGCCTGCAGACAGCCGCGCTGCCTCCTCATTAGCGCACTCCCCGATTACGTCAAGCGCTAAGTTCCGTGCTCGGACGAGAACGCGACGTTCCTAGGCAACAGCTTATTTTTAGTTTATCGGTATTTCTTTTTCATATTTTTTTTAGACAAATATAATTTTTAAGAGAAAGTGGAAATAAATAAATCCTTGGGTTTCCTTGTCTGAAATTTGGGCGTAGAGAGGGTGTGGCTCTTTTCTGTTGGTCACATGGTACACAGAGGGGAGAGCACTGCTCTGTCATATTTCTGCAGGTATTTACATGTGGGTGAATACAAGAGAGTGGAGACGCAAACAAACAAACATCTTGATCATGTAAGAAATAAAATTAGTTTGGTGGTATAATGTGTGGCAATGTAACGTGATACATTGGCACACATTATACCACCAAACAAATGTTATTTCTTAACTGATCAGAAGATATTGTTTTTTCTTTTTTTAAAACCATATGGTGGGAAAAGTTGTGCTCAGACACACTATATCTGTTTCTATGGCAAAGAAGAGATCAGATATGGAATACTTTTTTCAATAAACAAAACACTTTTTTAAATATTAAAATGAGAAGCACAGCAGTGACAGCTGTTGGGTTTGATGGCTCTGTCATTTCCTCATTGTTCAAAGCCCACACCTGACCAGCTGTGTTATGAATCATGTAACATGTGGTGTTGTACGTGAGAGTTTGTATTTTTAGAAATAAAAAATAGCAATAATATTGAGGCATTGAATGTGCTCATGGACCTGATATTTTGGACCAATTAGATGTAAGAAACTTGTGATTGAGTTTTGAACATACTAATAAGGTGAGTAATTTAAGAGATTTGTTTTTAGCAACAATGCGTTTACCAAGCCTATTCTGAGCCAGGCTAACTACAGTGCAGGTAGACCTTCTTATTTATGTACAACACTACTTTTCAAAAATTACTTATTGGAGAAGTAGCAGCTACATATGCATGACATTAAAATGAAAACACCAAATCAATAAATTATGTTTTGCATTTTTAAAAGTATAATGTCCATAGTAATTTCTTTGCTTGACTGCTGGTGCCCTTTCAGTTGTGATTGCAATTGGGTCCATTGCCAGCATCTGAATTCTGTCTGCCACATTTCGGCATAGACGCTACGTCAACATTTATTAATTCTTAATAACACTGAAACGTGTAATTAGGCCCTGACATGTGGTAAGATTATAGTGTTTAATTAAAATGTAATTATGAGCAACTCATTTTCAACTAGTTTGTGCACATGCATCTAAATTCAATGCATTATTTAGAGAGTGTTTTTTTCTTTAGAAAGTTCAGTGGCAGAGAGTAAGCTTGTGAAACAGTGTGATTCCTATGAGATGGATTTCAGATGAGGCGATATAATGGCTCCACCATTCATGACTCCAGTCCGCACCTTCACTCCACCGTCTAAGACCTGCAGCAGTGCAGTAAAGGACCTACTTAATATCCGTACTTGGGCTTAGCTGAGTTTCTTTGCTTGTGCAGTATATCGAGAGACTTTATTCCACAGTGCAAGGGGTGAAATAAAAACTACAAACAAAAGCGACTGATCCGGCATTCTCTCAGCGGCGACAACGTACACAAAGGAATGCTGGCCAAATATCACATGCCAAGAACGGAGCTCAAAGCAAACAATGCAAAACAACACCAGCAACCGCTGGCGTGACAGAGACTGTCGGCTATGGGGGAACCGCCTCAGCGAGGCTCGGTTCAGCTGGAACGCCGCCGAAAACAGGACGCCAAAGTACGGTAAGTTCACCGAGAGGTCCGTGGTACTCACCAGTCTCGTGACGAGGGGCACCCCAAAATGCCAGAAGTGATCGTTCAGCAGCCCACTGTACACTACGTTTCCAAAGAGAGCAATGGTTCCAGATTTGCACAACCCGTTTCCTGGCTTGCTTTCTGCGGATAAGACAAAGACGAAGAGAAAGCGTGTGTGAAAACCAGAGAAGAAGACGCTCGCCATCTCGGTGAGCTGAGTGAACTTTGAGTCAAGCTCTACCTCTGGACTGCTAGGAAGAGTAGCAACATTCAAAAACATACACATCAATCAAAGCACATTTTCATTTTCAAATACTCTGAAATACACCATCTCCAGCTTATCATATTGCATGAAATTGAAGCTGAATCTTACTGGACCAACACAGACCTACAGCACAGACATAGCCAACACAAACACACACCAAAGCAAGCACAAATCATTTCCCAGCAGCTATGCTGCAGGATTAGAGTGGGGCTCAGGTTTGGGCGAGAGGAAAGGTGGTCTGTGACAATCGTGAGCAGGGTGTCTTCGATCACACCGTCCCTGGAGTAAACCTGGCCCGCGCCTTCAGGACCTGGCGCTGGATCACAGCCCCGGTCAGGCCTGCTTTCAGCCGCCGGGCGATGGACCGGCCCTCTCTCCCTGCAGCGCTGGCCAGCCTGGCTCCGCCATGCCTACCTGCCACCTGCCATCAAACGACAGCCTTCCCCGCCATGACATCAGCACAGCCCGCTGGAGAAAACAAACCGTGTCTCTGATCCCGGCATTGATACGGCACATTGGACACCAGGCAAATCTCCCCATTTCACATGTGCCAAACATCACCTTTCCCACTTTCACCATGCACTCAACTGTAAACCAGCAAATCTCCCCATTCCACATGTGCCAAACATCACCCTTCACCATGCACTCAACTGTAAACCAGCAAATCTCCCAATTCCACATGTGCCAAACATTACCTTTCCCACTTTCACCATGCACTCAACTGTAAACAAGCAAATCTCCCAATTCCACATGTGCCAAACATTACCTTTCACCATGCACTCAACTGTAAACCAGCAAATCTCCCAATTCCACATGTGCCAAACATTACCTTTCACCATGCACTCAACTGTAAACCAGCAAATCTCCCAATTCCACATGTGCCAAACATCACCTTTAACCATGCACCCAACAGTAAACCAGCAAATCTTCCAATTCCACTTGTGCCAAACATCACCTTTCACCATGCACTCAACTGTAAACCAGCAAATCTCCCAATTCCGCATGTGCCAAACATTACCTTTCCCACTTTCACCATGCACTCAACTGCAAACCAGCACATCTCCCAATTCCACATGTGCCAAACATCACCTTTCCCACTTTCACCATGCACTCAACTGTAAACCAGCAAATCTCCCAATTCCACATGTGCCAAATATCACCTTTCCCACTTTCACCATGCACTCAACTGTAAACCATCAAATCTCCCAATTCCACATGTGCCAAACATCACCTTTCACCATGCACTCAACTGTAAACCAGCAAATCTCCCAATTCCACATGTGCCAAACATCACCTTTAACCATGCACCCAACAGTAAACAGGCAAATCTTCCAATTCCACTTGTGCCAAACATCACCTTTCACCATGCACTCAACTTTAAACCAGCAAATCTCCCAATTCCACATGTGCCAAACATCACCTTTAACCATGCACCCAACAGTAAACCAGCAAATCTTCCAATTCCACTTGTGCCAAACATCACCTTTCACCATGCACTCAACTGTAAACCAGCAAATCTCCCAATTCCGCATGTGCCAAACATCACCTTTAACCATGCACCCAACAGTAAACCAGCAAATCTCCCAATTCCACATGTGCCAAACATCACCTTTCACCATGCACTCAACTGTAAACCAGCAAATCTCTCAGTTCCACATGTGCCAAACATCACCTTTCACCATGCACTCAACTGTAAACCAGCAAATCTCCCAATTCCGCATGTGCCAAACATTACCTTTCCCACTTTCACCATGCACTCAACTGCAAACCAGCACATCTCCCAATTCCACATGTGCCAAACATCACCTTTCCCACTTTCACCATGCACTCAACTGTAAACCAGCAAATCTCCCAATTCCACATGTGCCAAACATCACCTTTCCCACTTTCACCATGCACTCAACTGTAAACAAGCAAATCTCCCAATTCCACATGTGCCAAACATCACCTTTCCCACTTTCACCATGCACTCAACTGTAAACCATCGAATCTCCCAATTCCACATGTGCCAAACATCACCTTTAACCATGCACCCAACAGTAAACAGGCAAATCTTCCAATTCCACTTGTGCCAAACATCACCTTTCACCATGCACTCAACTGTAAACCAGCAAATCTCCCAATTCCACATGTGTCAAACATCACCTTTCACCGTGCACCCAACAGTAAACCAGCAAATCTCCAAATTCCACATGTGCCAAACATCACCTTTCACCATGCACCCAACAGTAAACAAGCAAATCTCCCCATTCCACATGTGCCAAACATTGCCTTTCCCACTTTCACCATGCACTCAACTGCAAACCAGCACATCTCCCAATTCCACATGTGCCAAACATCACCTTTCCCACTTTCACCATGCACTCAACTGTAAACCAGCAAATCTCCCAATTCCACATGTGCCAAACATTGCCTTTCACCATGCACTCAACTGTAAACCAGCAAATCTCCCCATTCCACATGTGCCAAACATCACCCTTCACCATGCACTCAACTGTAAACCAGCAAATCTCCCAATTCCACATGTGCCAAACGTTACCTTTCACCATGCACTCAACTGTAAACCAGCAAATCTCCCAATTCCACATGTGCCAAACATTACCTTTCACCATGCACTCAACTGTAAACAAGCAAATCTCCCAATTCCACATGTGCCAAACATTACCTTTCCCACTTTCACCATGCACTCAACTGTAAACCAGCAAATCTCCCAATTCCACATGTGCCAAACATCACCTTTAACCATACACCCAACAGTAAACCAGCAAATCTCTCAATTCCACATGTGCCAAACATCACCTTTCCCACTTTCACCATGCACTCAACTGCAAACCAGCACATCTCCCAATTCCACATGTGCCACACATCACCTTTCCCACTTTCACCATGCACTCAACTGTAAACCAGCAAATCTCCCAGTTCCACATGTGCCAAACATTGCCTTTCACCATGCACTCAACTGTAAACCATCGAATCTCCCAATTCCACCTGTGCCAAACATCACCTTTCACCATGCACTCAACTGTAAACCAGCAAATCTCTCAGTTCCACATGTGCCAAACATCACCTTTAACCATGCACCCAACAGTAAACCAGCAAATCTTCCAATTCCACTTGTGCCAAACATCACCTTTCACCATGCACTCAACTGTAAACCAGCAAATCTCCCAATTCCGCATGTGCCAAACATCACCTTTAACCATGCACCCAACAGTAAACCAGCAAATCTCCCAATTCCACATGTGCCAAACATCACCTTTCACCGTGCACCCAACAGTAAACAAGCAAATCTCCCCATTCCACATGTGCCAAACATTGCCTTTCCCACTTTCACCATGCACTCAACTGTAAACCATCGAATCTCCCAATTCCACATGTGCCAAACATCACCCTTCACCATGCACTCAACTGTAAACCAGCAAATCTCCCAATTCCGCATGTGCCAAACATCACCTTTAACCATGCACCCAACAGTAAACCAGCAAATCTCCCAATTCCACATGTGCCAAACATCACCTTTAACCATGCACCCAACAGTAAACCAGCAAATCTCCCAATTCCACATGTGCCAAACATCACCTTTCACCGTGCACCCAACAGTAAACAAGGAAATCTCCCAATTCCACATGTGCCAAACATCACCTTTCACCATGCACCCAACAGTAAACAAGCAAATCTCCCGATTCCACATGTGCCAAACATCACCTTTCCCACTTTCACCATGCACTCAACTGTAAACCATCGAATCTCCCAATTCCACATGTGCCAAACATCACCTTTCACCATGCACTCAACTGTAAACCAGCAAATCTCCCAATTCCACATGTGCCAAACATCACCTTTAACCATGCACCCAACAGTAAACAGCCAAATCTTCCAATTCCACTTGTGCCACACATCACCTTTCCCACTTTCACCATGCACTCAACTGTAAACCAGCAAATCTCCCAGTTCCACATGTGCCAAACATTGCCTTTCACCATGCACTCAACTGTAAACCATCGAATCTCCCAATTCCACATGTGCCAAACATCACCTTTCACCATGCACTCAACTGTAAACCAGCAAATCTCTCAGTTCCACATGTGCCAAACATCACCTTTAACCATGCACCCAACAGTAAACAGGCAAATCTTCCAATTCCACTTGTGCCAAACATCACCTTTCACCATGCACTCAACTGTAAACCAGCAAATCTCCCAATTCCGCATGTGCCAAACATCACCTTTAACCATGCACCCAACAGTAAACCAGCAAATCTCCCAATTCCACATGTGCCAAACATCACCTTTCACCTTGCACCCAACAGTAAACAAGCAAATCTCCCAATTCCACATGTGCCAAACATCACCTTTCACCGTGCACCCAACAGTAAACAAGCAAATCTCCCCATTCCACATGTGCCAAACATTGCCTTTCCCACTTTCACCATGCACTCAACTGCAAACCAGCACATCTCCCAATTCCACATGTGCCAAACATCACCTTTCCCACTTTCACCATGCACTCAACTGTAAACCAGCAAATCTCCCAATTCCACATGTGCCAAACATCACCTTTCACCATGCACTCAACTGTAAACCAGCAAATCTCTCAGTTCCACCTGTGCCAAACATCACCTTTAACCATGCACCCAACAGTAAACAGGCAAATCTTCCAATTCCACTTGTGCCAAACATCACCTTTCACCATGCACTCAACTGTAAACCAGCAAATCTCCCAATTCCGCATGTGCCAAACATCACCTTTAACCATGCACCCAACAGTAAACCAGCAAATCTCCCAATTCCACATGTGCCAAACATCACCTTTCACCTTGCACCCAACAGTAAACAAGCAAATCTCCCAATTCCACATGTGCCAAACATCACCTTTCACCGTGCACCCAACAGTAAACAAGCAAATCTCCCCATTCCACATGTGCCAAACATTGCCTTTCCCACTTTCACCATGCACTCAACTGTAAACCAGCACATCTCCCAATTCCACATGTGCCAAACATCACCTTTCCCACTTTCACCATGCACTCAACTGTAAACCAGCAAATCTCCCAATTCCACATCTGCCAAACATTGCCTTTCACCATGCACTCAACTGTAAACCATCAAATCTCCCAATTCCACATGTGCCAAACATCACCTTTCACCATGCACTCAACTGTAAACCAGCAAATCTCCCCATTCCACATGTGCCAAACATCACCTTTCCCACTTTCACCATGCACTCAACTGTAAACCAGCAAATCTCCCAATTCCACATGTGCCAAACATCACCTTTCACCATGCACTCAACTGTAAACCAGCAAATCTCCCAATTCCACATGTGCCAAACATCACCTTTAACCATGCACCCAACAGTAAACCAGCAAATCTTTCCCACTTTCACCATGCACTCAACTGTAAACCAGCAAATCTCCCAATTCCACATGTGCCAAACATCACCTTTAACCATGCACTCAACTGTAAACCAGCAAAACTCCCCATTTTATGTGTGCCAAGCATCACCTTTCCCACTTTCACCATGCACTCAACTGCAGGACAACAGCAGGAAAGTATGGCGAAAAATGGCCATTGAGTCCAGCAAAGCAAAAAAACACAGAAAGTCTATACTAAAAAAATGAATGTATAGAAATATTTAAAATAAAAAATAAAAGTTGCATTGTGCTCTAGAACAAAAGAAACCCACAAAGGTGCAGTACGCAAAAGCAGCAATGGTGAGCAATGCATTCATTATTGAAAAACAAAAGTAAGAAGCCCCATTAAAATGTCACGTTTGCTCTTTGTGGCTGCGGCAGTGCGCGTGTATTACTGTTATTAATGGGGCTGGCGAGAGGGCAGTGTTACGGCTTGATTGTTTATAGCTGCTGCTATCCGCAGTCTCTTCGGGCATGACTGGGAAGCCCCGGGTTCACACTCAATGAGCTCCTACTGCTGATATCATTTCAAATTACTAGATGAATATTAATTGGAAAGGCCTGGCTCCAGTGAATTGGAGCAGTGAAATTACACGCTGAAACGCCATCAAGCCACGTCCACCCCCCCCTCCCCCCCCCCCCTTCACCCAACGTGTGGGTGTGGAGCTTGGATTCAAAAATAACACCGTTTTACTCTAATTAGAGATGAGTAAAATGTCCGTTTTTTTTCCACGTTTCTTTTCAGGTTTCACGGAGACGCAAGGAAGGGCGTGTTTCAGAACGAGCAGAAGGTAAGCAGCTGACCGCGTTTCTCGAGGCAACGGTGATTAAAAATAAAATAACTTCTTTACCGCGGTAAAAAAAAACCTTATTTACCGCGGGCGCGTTCCGGCGCTCTCCTGCACGTCTTTAACATGTGATTAAGTGTCGCCTCGTCGCGGCGGCGGTGGTGGAGGGGGGGGGAGCGGACGCCGTCGTCTCTGAAGGAAGACCGCGCTGCTCTTCATCCTCAGCAGAAGCGCGCGGAGCCGAACCTGTGATTAATTATTGAGAGCGAGGTCGCGGTGCGCGTGCGTGCCTCCAGACGCGTCTACGCCCGGGCAGCTCACGGGGCTTCACACACTTTTATTATCCCGTCTTTGATTCGCCTTTCTCTCGCCAGTTCGGGAGATTTGACGGGAGCTTTAAACTGAGGCAAAATGTCAAAGTTGTCGTAAACACCGGCGGGGGGGGGCGTATTTTGGGTTTAATAAGCGGGCAATAACGCCGCGGCTGGAGACGGCGCTGGCATCATCGGCTCCTCATCTGGTACTGAAAGCGTTTGAAAGCGGCGTTACAGGAGTATCCGTGTGCTGGAACTCTGCTGTGGGCACTGCGGTCGCGTCCCTCTCCAATTACAGACAGCACGATAGCGGCCGCAATAAAATAAACAAACAGAAAATAAAAACCTGTACGCATATTCTCATCATATGGAAAACACAGTATTTAAGGTCAATAATATGGTGAAATATTAAATCGGAGAACAAGAAAAAGCTAATCGATTGCTGAATGTCTAGCGGAGATAATGTCGGTGTATCTCAAGCACAAACCGGCCGTGGTGCGGTGGTACCCGGCGGAGACCCTTTACAGGACAGAAATGTGTACTGAAATAAGCGTGTTGACAGTGTTGGGGAGGAGAGACTGTTTACGGCCATGTTCTCCGTGCGTGTGCCAGACGCTCAGACGCGTAGAGGGGTCGTCGCTCTCCCTTATCCAGGGAGAGGTTGGAAGGGTTGCGCGCACTGCTTAAGAACGCAGCCCAATTCCAACAAGCCGGCACTTTGCAGCGAAGCAATAAGGAAAAACAACACTTTTAATAATTCAGGCCCTGTGACAGAGAGGGGGCGGGGGTACGGGCGGGCGTCTGCGGTGGAAGTGGCGGGGGCCAGGCTCAGGAAGCCTGTCGCTCTATATTACCGCAGAAGGGTACATTTAGCCTCTGCCACATGTTATTAAAGCCACGCTCGCTGCCCCGCCATTTACCTGCTGTTTTTTTCCCCCCAAAAGCCTGTAAGGCACTGAGACCAGTAAAAGATAGAAGCATTTAAAAACAACAGCACAGCCTGCAGCTGAGCGGAGCATAACAGCGACGCTCTTAACCTGAATCTGCCTTCCTTTTATCTGCTCCTTAAAGCAGCAAATTCCACACCATGTTCTTCTGCCGGTGAACTATAAACCGCATGCCGCCCTGCTCATTTTTTTACCAACTGATTGAGATTGCAGCATAAAAAATATCTCCGGCTACACACACAACCTTCCAGCCGGCAGCTGCGGTTCCACCAATCCGACTCTTTAGTCTTTAGGCAATAGCGGTGTTAGACCATACAGGCAGTTTTTTTTATTGTTCATATGGCGTCAAATTCAGAATCAATGCAAATAAAAGATTGCAATTTTTTTTTACCTTTTCTACCCTACAGCAAGGTCAATTTCAATGAAACAGACGAGCAGCCTAGCGTGTTTTCATTCACGCTCTCTTCAGCTGGGCAGTGGGCTCTTTCCCTGGGACCTGGCTCTCTGCTCCTGGAATGTTGCTGTCACATGACATTATTTACCGTCTGCCGCGGCCCTGGCCTGGCAGTAGTCTGACAGAAGTCAGGCGAGCCCGGTCCTCGCTCCGCTCTGTGGGGCGATGATGTCGAGACCTCGTTCCAACCCAAACACAGCGGCACTACCAGCGCTTCCATATGGCTGGCACCCTACCCCCATGCCAGGGCATCAATCAGGCTAGCCAGCCTCGCTACGGAGAGAGCGAAAACAGCCAGCCAGCCTGAGTTTATCCTTCCGCTTCCTCCAGCCTCATCTTTAGGGTCTCAAACAATGTATTCATTACACAACTCCCCCCAGAGTCCTTCGCAAACCTCTTTATAAAATACTGCGTGACTCTACCTTTTTAAACACTGCCCCTACCACAAGTTAATCATCTCCCATTGGAGAGCACTTCATTCACTAGGGCTGATTAACAATGCTGGGCTCGACATAGCTGCGAGGGATTTGCAGCATTAATAACTAGCCTGGGCCTCCGTCAGCCCTTAGAAAAACAGAGCTGATGAAGAGGACACCAACGCTAATAACGCTTGTCAAGAGGTGGGGTAACAGAAGTGTCTACTTAGCCTTATGAGGGACCACCGGTTCTCCTCAACTCTGCCATCATCGGCACTGGCACGCTTTAAGGAGAGGCGTTTATCTGAAGAAGAACCCTGCCGCTTTAACTGCGCAGATATGGAAAAGCACGAAGTCCAACACGTGAAGAGGAATTATGAAGCATGATGAGGATGTGGGGTCTGGGGTGGGAATTAGCATATTCCTGCACAATATTCAGCATCTAATCCCCAAGCATGGGGGTGAAGCCTGGGCTTGCTAATGCTCCGATGAGCCAATCAGGGAGGGCCGTGTTTCCGCACATCGGCGAGCTATCGACGAGGCGAGAGCGCCGTGCGAACACAATGTCATCAGCAGAGTCCTGAAGGCGCAGAGGCCCCGACACCAAAATTAAAAATCAAGCACACAGCAATATTGATGGAATCCAGACAGCAATAAAGTCCTGCGAAATGAGCTAGTGAAACTTTCTCTTTTTTCTGCAATAGAGGAGAGGATTTTTATTTGTGGGAATGACGACAGGTTTTGGCAAATAATAAAATATGTCTTGTGTCTTCCGCTCATTTCTCTTGTTTCTGCCAGTTTGTTTTATGATTCTCTTGTGCGAGCTGTTCTGATGGTATAGTCCAGCATAATTTATTAATTTATGGGTAAATCAATGCTCAGTGTCCTTATAGATTACTTCAAAATCATAAACGGCCTTGACAGGAAATGCGGAGTAATACAATTTAATTAAACTCCATATCCTCCCCAGTGCACCAAGTAGGAAAATAAAAACTGATTAAAGTGGCAGTCAAATAAAACAGCATTTAATTGGCATACACCACGAAAGCTGTTTGCATGTTTATTTAACATTGCACTGTATTAATAAAAAATTAAAGCCCTAATTGGGTAAACTTGTGCAGGCAAGAGCGCGCTCTGGCTCCGCTTCCCACTGTTTAATGGACTGTGACTGAAAAATAATCCCAGGCTAGTTTAATATTTCTGCAGTCATACTTGATGAAAATCCGGCTCCCATTGGCCAGGAGCCACACATTAAAAAGCAATCACAGTTACCTGGACCTGCTGGAAAATCCCCAGTAGAGTCGAGCAGTCAGAGCCCAGCGCCGACTCGGGAGGGGGCCATTAGCACATATCCACCGCCCGGTCCGGGAGCGGACGGCGGGGGGGAACGTTTCAATAGCCCTTCCATCTCCGAAAACCTATCCCCCACCCCCCATCCCGGCTCATCCCACTTGGCACGTCACTGGAGACAGCTGGATAGTTTCGGCTCTCCGTTGCTGTCAGTTTACTGCGCCGGCCGTCCAAACGAGATAGCCCTTTGATCCGCTACCAAAACCCAAACAGCCAACGCAGAGCATCAGCGCCATCATGCCTTTCCATTCATGGCATGTACCGTCCACTAAGGGGGTGTTCTACAGCAGGGGGTCTCCAAGAAGGAGGACACTGGGGGGCCAGGGATTTCAGGAAGCATGTGCCTCCTTCATATTCCACATGGAGAGGAGTCAGACACAGGCATGAGTTTGGTGGAGATGAAGACTCAAGCTTGTGTCTGACTCCACGTAGAATATGACAGTGACCCACCCTGGAGACCCAGTGGTTCAGGAGGTGTGGGCTTCTGTCATATTCCAGAAGGACAGGAGTCAGACAAGCCTGAGTGTTCGTCTCCACCAAGCCCAGACATACAACTCCCGGGAGAGTCCTCCACACTACTGTAGATTTGCCTGTGCTAGACCTGTTACGTAACAGTGATACGAATAATAAAAAAGATAATCGTTCTCAAGTACGTCTTTGTATCGCCGCACATCAAAGTGATTCTTAAATGGGTTTCATTAATTAATATTGTATAAGGTCAGCACGTTTGAAAGAATGAAAATCAAAAATAGCAGCATACAGATGCTATATCTGGGCCCACACGGTTGAGAGCCTTTTTTCTTCCACAAGGCTGGAGTTTGCTCGCTCTTTGTTGGCTCTGTTTTGTCAACACCAGCTCTGCGACTATTCCCGAGGGCCGGAAAATCTTCTGGAATCTGCTCCAGCTTTGTTCCAGCGACGCAGCCATTATTTATTTATTTCTTTAACTAAGCGCTACAAAGCCAGCTAACTGTAAAACAATTAAATTACCATAAGTATGTTAAATTATCCATTCAGATTTAGTGCTTCAATTTACAGTAAAATTTGAACTGCTTAAATTATGCTGATTTGGGTTAGAGTAAATTCAAATAATCGGAGCCTTTTTTAATGTCTATCCACAAAGGACTGTGCAACATGCTCTTTGTTCTTATTTATTGATAGCATGTTCTAATTCAATTTCGCTGAATTTAAAAGCAGAGAATATTGCATTATTAAAATGGATGCGTGATGAAAATCCTTGAAAAAAATCGCAAAACCGAATAAATTGTGAGTAAGTGGTGGGCTGTTGGACTGCCGCAGCCCATCGAGCGGCGAATGGTCCGATATCCACACCTGCGGTTTGCGGGCGCCTGTCATCAGTGTGTGTCCGCGGGTCTTTTGGTTATTTGCGTAGCCCTGTCAGCGTGCGCGTGCACGCCAGCCGGCCCGTTTCTATTCATGCATGCATATTTGATGGGTCTCGCAGAGCAGACGGTGCGGCCACACAAAGCATTCCGCACCTCTCCTGGAGATTGAATCCTCCCCATCTCCCCCAGTCCTGTGGGACCGCAGGAACCAATACAAGCAGCCTTTTAAGGGCTCCCGTGTCCGCAGGCGGCTGGTATTGGAAATCCTGTGCAGGAGGTATAATTGAGAAGTAGAGAGGGGGGTATATTAAAGATCAAAGCTGATTGATTGGCCCTGACCTCGGAACCTGTGTTCTCCTGTGAACTGGCCACACGGAAGCGTTCTCCTAACAAGCCAGGGGTCAGGAAGAACCTCTGCACAAACAAGCTCCAGCCCTCACCAGGGAGGGGGACAGGAGGCAAGCGTCTCTCCCAGAAAAGCCAACCATTTCACCCAAAAGACAACAGCGGGAAACGACGAACAAAAACAAAATAAAGCTCCGACCATGTTGAGTTGTGACACTTTGTCAAAGCAAGGGCTTCAATTTCTCAATGCCTGAAAGAAAGCTTTCACTTTTTATACGGCCGCCATATTACACGCACAACAGTGGGGTGGGATGTAAATAACAGCCAATAACTCAGTGTTTTTAGTGTGGGGAATACGAGTGGTGGACACCACGTCCGGCGTACGCTCCTCAATAAGCGATGATTTACCACCGGAGATGAAAGCGATAGGCACCTGTAGAACCAGTCCAAACAATTCCCGATAAATTTTTGATGGACGTCGCCTGCCAAAGTCGAATGATTTACATGATCATTGTCGCAAAACTCTTGCATCCCTCATAGCAAAGTCAGCCGCCCCTTCAAAACTCAATAACACGCAGTCTGCCAAAACGTCAAACACACGAGCCGTAGTATTTATTACGACTCAGGCCCCTCTACTCGTAAAACTGCCATGCTGGTCCTTTTTTCTGCAAAGAGAAGAGTGTTTACAGTGTGTGTATTTCCACGGTGTGGCTGCACTAAGCACTGGACCACCAGGTTCTCAACATCGCTGTCCTGGAGATTGCGGTTGGCTCTGTCCTCACCAACCTAGCCTCAGGAGATCATCGCTAACAAAGCTAACGTTTTTTTTTTGGTCAGAAAACAAAAACGAAAACAAACCCAAAAACAAAAAAAATTCATATTTCAAAACACATACAAACATAAAATCATATTTAATACGCTGTCAGGCATTCTACGGCATTGTTGTATACCACGGAGTCAGGTCTGTGCTGACAACAAAGCTTTTGAGCTTACAGCAGCCCATAAACTCCTTGTTGTCACTCCAACACCATCCTATCATTTTATCATCATTAAATTATGTGTGCTGCTTATTCAAACACAAGAACTTGCACTCTACCTTCAAAAAGAAATGAGAAATTACATAATAGATGTGCAGAGCTTGTGGAACAGCAGTGGCCGGTGCTTTGTATTAAGAGACAGTCGGAGACCTGCCCGTAACCCTGGGTCTGGTGGTGGGAGCCCTGTCCCTTCTGGATGAAAGCAAAGAGGCAGTGTCCAAGCCCCACGACATCCTCCATCACAGACCCGGCGATGGAAAAAAGCAAAGGCTTTTTTTTCCAAGGGTGTCCTGCAGCCCGAAAGCTGCTCTCTGCGCATCAATCAAGCCCTGTGTCCTGGTGTGGAACCGATCAATAGGGAACACAGCAGCTCATTGATAGCGGACAGCTCCTGACTAAGATATAGCATAACTTTTTTGCTGCCTAGTATAGCAATAATCTCCAAGGTCAATCTGAGTCGTTCAAGATGGTTGTGATACACAGCTACGCGCTCCTGCTGCTTGTGCAGGGAAATCGTTAAATCCATAAGGCATGGCACCAAACCGCGACTTCTAAAGACAGCCATCTTATGCATGACGCTCCCATTCTGATCATCTTAAAGGCGTATCCACTGGCACGGCTGATGGATTCGCTTTGACTCAGCAGCTGGGCGACTCGTTCATTAATTTGTCTTTCATCCTGCATTCTATCTCTCTTTAGTCTCTTCCTTCTTGAATTCTTGTGTACATGAGACACTGGTGCACGGTCCCACATGGCAGGCCACCTGGACGGGTTTGTGGGACTTTGAAAGGCGCAGGAAGGAAAACACACATAGACATGCATACAGATACAGATACAAATACACATACTCTATAATGTAGTATGCACACACACACACACACACACACACACACACACACACGCATGCCCAAGTGTACACACATGCACACGTGTGCAACGCACACACAGGAGAACACAGGCGCATGCCCATATGCGCGCGCACACACACACACACACACACACAGCCACACACACGCAAACCCATGTGCACAAACACGCACACACACATACACAAACACACATGTTTACACGCACACACACAAACGAACCCAGATGCACGCCCACGTGTACACACGCACAGACACACACGCACACACACACACACACATACTCACACATGTACGACTCTCAGGAGGAACGCGTGGGCACCGTCTCAGAGTGGTAAGAAGCTCCAATTGAGAATTCCTATGGTAATGTGAGGTGGGCCCTGGCCTGGCTGCCAGCTGGCCCTGGTGTGAGTGATGCGGGGAGGAGACAGCCATTAGGGAAGTGCTGGAGGTGAGCACCAGGGCTCAGGTAATTAAGTACAAACATAGGCAGGAAAACTAGGCCTCCAGATTTATGTGGCTTAATAATGCACACGCTGCACTCCGTCTCCTGTCCCAGGCACACTTTACAGGCAATCTCATAAAGCATTAACTACCTGACCATTCAAACGCACTCCATCATTCTCTTTCCAGCTCTCTTCTCCTCCTCCTTCTTCCCCCTCTTTCTCTCTCCGTGCTCGCCCTGCCAGCGGGCATCTCTCCTCGCATGGCATAATGTGCCACCTGCCAGTCTGACAATGCCAGGCCAAGAGGCATCAGTAACGGGGAGAGGGCAGAATAACAAGTCTGTTTCACCCCTCCCGCTTTCTTCCGCTCGTTTTTCAGCACGCCGCAGATTAAAGCCGTTTCCAGGGCAGGACGCGGGCTGTCAGACCTGTATCAGTCTTTCAGGTCCGAGCTCCTGTTCCAGACACCTGTGAGACCCGCCTATCGCACTGCAGAAGTTCACAAACGCCGGTGACCAGGTTCTGTCTCGTACACGTTATTCCAATTTTCATAAGGGTCAATACTAACCATTTTCACACACCTTACAACACTTCCGCTCTACACATTTCACCACGCCCGCTCCCCTACAGTACATTGTTGATTTACCGACCTACACAACCCCATAATGTGCTTTATGTACTTCTGGGTACATAATAATCTGTTTTATCGTTCATAAAAAATTCTATTGCACTTAAATACATTAATATAACTTTCAAAACTAACAGAATAGGATTAGTATTATTAAAAGTTTATGTGCACTTGTGCTCTATACATTTCTCCGCATCCACTCACCTACATTGCTGATTTACTGACATACACACCACATTATTTGCTTTATGTACTTTACTGTGGAGTAATTATTTAATGTGATTTCCTCGAGTTGAATCTTGCTTTTCCGGCGTCTTGAGCCACGCTGCCGGGCTGTAACACAGTTCAGATGAAGGGACCGCGCTTTGTTCCATGCGCTGACCACAGCTCCATATATTAAATCGATGAACACAATAAAGTCACCGCCATAATAACTGTCCTCTCAGAACACGCGGCGGCTTGTCGGAGAGAGCGGAGGGTGGCATTTAAACAGAGCCCAGCCCCTGCCTTTTCCCAGGGCCAGGTTATGCCCCGGCGCAGAGGCAAAGGGTGCTGTTCTAGCCACAGAGCTGACTGGAGGGCAAAGCTCCCTCTGTTTGAGGAAACAAAGGACTCCAGGTAATGATGTGGACAGGGAATCAATAGCAGACTTACTGACTCATAACTGGCTGGTTAGGAGTTCTGTCTCCATTTCTGAGGCGATGTCATCGCTGTAATCAGAGACAAACAGCGGGACAGGAGATGCTGTGGGAAGGCCCTCCTGTCCTATTAGCCAGAGTTCAGCCAAGGAGAAAGCATCAGCGATGGAGTGTGGAGGAGATCCCCACTTTCCACCTTCCTAACACTCAGACCGGACCTCTCCACCCTCACCGCAATGCGAGGTGCAGTTTCCAACCCATGGGTTACCAGCGAGTTCTGTCTGCAACTTTTCGGATTTTATATATATATATATATATATATATATATATATACCGTACATATTTTATCACATTAAATTGAGCACAGAGGCATTGCATTGTTTTCTATTGTCGCAGTAGATAATTAAATATACGCTGGGAATCTCAGTCGTGTTGATCCAGTCGGGAAAGAAGCATAAACAAATTAATTTTGAAAATGAAAACTTCAATTATCACTTACGTATAACTCAAGAGGCCATGTCAGCTTAATCTTTTTTGGTCTGTATCCCAGGTTTTTGAGGTAAAATATACTATTAAAAAGGATATACCAGATATTCAGAGCACTCAAGTTATAAAATAAAGTTTTGTACAAGAGCTTCTCGGTTTTAAACTTTTTCCTTCATTTATCAGTTCAATTGGACTTTATTTTTTTTTTAACATAAGCCTCCTCTAAGAAGACTACCTTTCGCCTTTCAATCTCAAACCTTTTTCATAAAGTAGCCACTGCTATAATAAAAGTTCCTTTTTATGAATGTTTACCTCTCATAACTGTTACACTCCATAAACAGGGAGATGACATGTTTATTTACCAAATCAAGTAAATAATACAATTAAATACAATTTTGATTGGTTTCTCCTTCCCCATAATACTCCATTCACACCATTCAGTTCCCTCCATTAACCTGAAGAGAATACGCAACAAAACAAAACCATCCAAAACACCACAAAATAAATCTCACTTTTAGATGTAAGCTTGCAGACCCAGACAGGCATGTGTTGTTGCAATATAAAATACAGAATATCATATATCTCATGTTATACACTCATTAGGTATGTATTGTACTTATTTGTTTTTACTTATTGGTCTTCTGCTGCTGTAGCCTATCCACTTATGATCCACCAGAGTCATGACGCATTGCGTGTTTAGAGACGCTCTTCTGCGTGCCGCTGTTGTAATGTGTGGTTATTTGCCTTACTGTCAACTTCCTGTCAGCTTCGACCAGTCTGGCCCTTCTCCTCTGACCTCGCATACTCAAACCACCCTGTCTTGCACAAACAATCATTCCACGGTCAAAGTCAGAATAATTTCTTCCCAATTCTGATATTTGGTCTGAAAAACATCTGAAACTCTTGACCATTTCTGCAAGCTTGTATGCATTTAGTTGCCGCCACATGATTGGCTGCTTAAATATTTGCATTAACAAGCTGGTGTACAGGTCTATCTAATAAAGTGCTCAGTGAGTGCATAAACGTACACTAAATCACAATAAAATAAAAAGAGGAAAAATTGGAACGCTGCTATTCTGTAGTAAGACCATATTGGCTCCTTCATTCCGTAATTACTAGACCTACAGAGGAAGTTAAAATTTCTAGCATGCATGCCTATTTCAGCATTCATCTGGTAAATCCCCATTGCTGACGACATTAGCAAGTCAAAATCAGAAGACAGCTCATAATGACACAAGAAACCCGAATAAGGAACAAGAAATCGGCGCTTATTTCACGACGCCGCTGTGGTTTATTATTGAAGAGTCCCTGTCATTTAAAAATGGCCTCAATTTACAAAAAGAAGACCCACAGAGGCACTCCTCTCAGCACTGCCCCTCACCTCGGTCCGGGCCGGAGCGAGGGGGGCGGCCGGAGCCTGTGATTCAGGAGCGGAGCTTGCTCTCCCGCCCCGCCGTACCTCCCAATCTCTGCACTAATCAATCACTCGGGCAGGCCTGGCCGGACCACACTGTGCAGGTAGGGCCGGTCTGGCGGCAGCGCGGGGGCCGGGGCGCGGGGGCCCCCGGCCCGGGCGGTCTGGAGCCGGCCTCCTCCGGCCCCTGCGGCGGTTCCTGGCCGGACAGCGGGGCGCGGGCCCCAGGTTACGGTGGCGGCAGGAAGGCCCCCCTGCTCCACCGCTGCTTTCCCATTAAACCTCCAGCGGAGCCTCCCTTTGAGCATAGAGCCCGTATATTAATTATCCCACTGCGTTTCCCCTCGCTAATAGGACACCTGTTATTAGATGTAATTGAGCAGTTACCAGGGACAGTAAGAGAGGTGCTTTTGGGAAGGGGGGCCAGGCCCAGTTCCCGGCCCTCCTCCAACATTTCGTTCACGCGGTTGATATCGAGCTTCCCACACGGGTACCGTCGGTAGCTCTAATATTTGCACGGTGTGGCTTTCAGATGATTGTGTAAGGGATGAGGACAAGCTTCAAAGCTTTTAATCTGCTGAAATATCCAATCAGACAACAGAGTGACAGTCACAAATGAGTAAACAAAAGCGGGCTGATTTAGCCATTCATTACTCCATAAGTACCCATTGCTGCTCACAATGAAGAGGCAGAGAGGACGGCCTCCGCTGAGATTTTGGATTCAATTAAAAAACAGCACCTGCTGAGGAATCCCCATGCAGCCCCTGACATTAGACTGGGAGGACTAGAAAGGAAATGGTGAAATACAACAAGCTAAAAAATGTGGTAAATAAAAAACCCGGCACATGGAATAACTTTACTCTCGTTAAAGTCAATATTAGAACACCTCTATCTCACCTAGGAGAGAAAAACTCCACAAAATCAACTTACAGCGAATGCTAGAATCTTCAAAGGCTCTCCAGTTGAAATGCACACATAATAAATTGTAAGCAGGAATGAAGGGAAGTATGAATAACAACATTAATTTACAACTCAACTCCTTGTCTGTTTGTGCCCATTTTGTCTTGAATCGATTCTTCATTCCTTCATATTTATTCAAAAGACAAACATCATGCTGAAAAACCAATTCTGCACTGCAGACTGTCGAATTGGTCAGTTACAAAATGAACATATTATGTACTATTGCTAACGATATTTCGAAACTGTCAAATTTCTGTGTTATAGCAATTCTATAACATGTACTGTAGAGTAATCTCATTTTTTGTTGTGTAGTTTTATTCAGCAATATCCCCCTTGCATTTGAGAGGAAGAAGACAAAGAATGAGAAAAAGAAGGAGGAAGCGGAAGAATACAAAGAAGGAAGAATTAGAGGAAGGAGGGAAAGGAAGAAGATGAAGAAGGAAGAATAAGAGGAAGGAGGAAGAGGATAAGATGAAAGAGGAAGAATAAAACAAAGAAGAAGATGAAGAAGAGGGAGGAAGAGGAATAACAAGATGAAGAAGAAGAAGGAGGAAGAAGATGAAGAAGAAGGAAGAAAAGAGGAAGGAGGAAGAGGAAGAAGACGAAGAAGGAAGAATAAGAGGAAGGAGGAAGACGAAGAAGAAAGAGGGAGAGGAATAATAAGATGAAGAAGTAGAAGGAGGAGGAAGAGGAAGAAGAAGAAAAATAAATGACAGCAGCAACACCACAAACAGCAGCAACAAGAACAACCGCCACCACCACCAATGCAGATGCTGCAGTTTGTATCACGCCATGTTCTAGCACCCAAAAATCCAACTTCAACACATCGTCTGTTTGCTGGATCAGCGGTCTATGCAAGGGTGTATTTTTTGCTTGTATGGTAATTTTTCTAAATGCTTTAAAATCCAGTTCATATAAAGCCATTTGCCAAGAATAGTGTTTTGTGATGTAAATGTTCGTGCAAAATGTCAGGGCTCTACATATCACTTATTGTATTACATTTATTAGATAATCTCAAAATATGCCATTTCACTCTGCACTTACAGTACAGTAGGACACAGCTTTTTCCAACCAACTCTGATCATAATCTTACCCTCAGATTTACACCAAAGTAAATATACATTGCAGGTTGCTGTAATATAGTATAGAATCAGAGGGACAACATAAGACATTCAATGTACAGTATATGAGGGAAACTGCATGCACAGTACAAAAATACACTATATGCTATATGGAAGTGTCCCATTCTAAATATTTACTCAGGGTAGATCTTTGTAAGGGCATATACAGTAGGCTTAAGCAAACACCTAACAGAATCAGACAGAAAGAAAAACAGCTTATTTGAATTGGCCAGCGTTCCAGGAAGAGGGAGCGGGTGGAACTCACAGGGGATGGTCTGGGAGCCCCAGTGTGCGGAGCAGTAAGAGTGTGTCATCATTTCTGCGTGTGGGAAAGGGAAGTGCAAGCTTGCGACTAACTTTCTCATTCCATACTCAATTATACCAAAGTGGCCCGTACTGTGAATGGGAAGTTCTCCGAGGGTATCCGGACAATGCGTACGCGAGATAAACCAAATAATGCAGCAGCCGCACAAGCCCGGCTCCGCTCCTCTGGAAGAGGCCGGGAATATTCGCTTCAGTCGCCGCTGTGATGCATTAAAGATGCGGCCATATGCTCTGTGAAAGAGGAAGCGCTTCGGACGCGAATGGCTTTTGTTTCGGCTGCTCCTTTGGTTTTTCAGCGTAGCCCTCCATTTCCTTGATCAACTGAGGTTTGTGCAAAATAAATTATATCATCCAGGCTACGCCTAACATGGCTGCCAACCCTTCGATGCAAATTTAATAGCCTGCAAGTATACAGGAATGAAATACACTGCACCATTTCACAGGGCAAATAGACAAAATATTGCCACATTAGGATACTGTAATATTATTACTTTTTAATATACTGTAAAATATATTTGTCATTATTCTTCTCTAAAAACTCCATATATTTAGTACATTATACAGTCATGTAGTATATTCAATTCCCCTACTGGGAATACCCCTGGTCACAAGCAACTACACCAAATATGGCCTCAGCATCATTTTCCATTAATTTTGGAAGCATAGTTTGATTGGAGCCACATTTGAAATGTTTTTAATTTTTAAAGAGTCTAGACTGAGATAATTTGTTTTCCTTATGGCTGACAAACACTTTTCCAAATAATATTAACAGCTTTCAGTAATCTGTCAACTCGTTCAATATTTTTCACTGTTTTCACACACTGACTACACTTCTGAATTTCTCTTACATTTTAAACATTCACGAAATGAAAGAGATCAGACTAGAGATCAAACACGTCCGCCGGCTGCAGTCATCCCATATATGCTACATAATACCATCTCTATAGTTCATAATCAACAAATTACCTGCATATTTTGTATCAACACATTTTCTCAAATGGCTATAGATATGCCCTTGACCAGAACTCGGTCACCAGTAATTTGACTTTTCAGGCTGCAAATTGTAGTTATGAAAATATTTCTCCTTGCAGTGTTCGCAAAGTATGAGTCATATTTACATAAGTGCTCTGTGCCTCAAATTAAATAATAATTATAAAAAGAGGGGTGGTGTGCTGCAAAGAGCCCATTCATTAACTCGCAGTAGGGAACACTGCCTCTGTTTATTGCTCAGCACTAGGATCACAGAGGCTTGGCAAATTTGTCCCTGCAACACCGAGACAACATCCTACGTGGGGAGTCTCTTGAAACCGAATTAGAAATATATATCCTAGGAGTCGTCATTAGACATCCTAGGACAATGGAGAGTGGACATCCTAACAGTTGTCAGTAGAAATCCTAGGACAATGGATAGCGGACATCCTAATAGTGGTCATTTGACAGAGAAACTAATAGCGCATGAAAGCATACAGTATATACGGAAATTACGCTTCCTGCTTCAAACTTTGTTCTCAGCCTGGCTGTTGGGCAGTTCTACCCTCACAACTGGGCTGTGCTATTGAATTCAGAGCTGAAGGATAGAGCTTCATCCCAGTCGGGCTTTGAACCGGCAAAAAAGAAAAAGATAAAGACAAAAAACTCACTGTGATATTTTCTTCTCCTTGCCCATGCGGTATGCTAAAATTCATGTGCTGTTCTTTTGCTTTTAATTAATTACGGATACTGTTTTACTCTGCAAACCTTTCTCTTTTTTTGACCCAACGAGCTTACTGCAGCAGAATGCCGAGCCTTTTCAAGTTGCACATTTGGAATTAATGCGAAAATTACCGCTGGACAACTCTGAAAACAATGGCCCAAAATGATGGCATAACATTTCCGCATTAGCCACTGGGCATTGGTATGACTGGCCATTAACAAAAGGTTATTAACATCCACATCAGGGTGTTTTATTATTCAAAATTACCCTGTATGTGCCTTTGCCCCAAAAGCTCAATAAACCCACTAGCCTCTGGAAGATTCTATTGAAGAGGTCTGTTTTGTGTGCTGATGAAGAGTTTCTCATCTCCCCGTATACTGCTGCTTTGTGTTTTGGCAGTTGCAACTGCAGCGCAAACAAAGCTCTGAACAGAGGTCTGCTAAACATAACGGCACCAAGCTAATTCCTGACTAAAGTTCTTTATTTCATATTGAATCCCACAGTTTTAGCACTTTTTAGAAAAAATCAGCCACATCATAAATCATACGAAAATAATAACTGGACTTATCCTCAGCAGATTTTGTACTTTATCTCTTACGAACACAAAAATAAAAGGTCAAATGACTAGACTGGATGTATGCAAGCTTTTAATGATTTGAACAAACCTTTATGCTTGTACATGCATCCTCAGCACAATGGGCTGTTAAATACAGCACGAGGATCCAAATTAATGAATTATTCTCCGTTTCCTGACCTGTGTTTCGCAGACTGATGACCGAGCACAAACGGAGCCTATGAACAAACACACGCCACGTCTCCTTTAGCCGCTGTAACCCCCCCCCGACAGCTCACAGCGCTGCCGCACCCCCACTGAAGGGTGTCCATTAACGACGAGACAAAGGCCCGCGCGCGATACTGTCAGCCGCTATTTAATCCCGCCGACGCGTGCGGACCCAAAGACGAACGGACGGATGAAATTAGAGACGGACGGATGAATAGACGATAAGAAAGAGAAATGATCAATAGCCGGGATGAAAAATGGAAAGACTGATAGTGCCACTGATGGAAAATGCGAGGGGTGCGCGGGGGCCAAAGAAAGACTGATGGCCAAACAAGAATTCCTTAAATCAGCATAAGGCATTCGGTGGTATAGCAGCGCCGTACCACTGGTGGCTTGGGGAGAGTTAGCCACAGTGTGCATCAGCTACACTTATCAATGTTGACAAGCAGACAGCCTGCTTATAGGATATGGAAAAAGCATCAAGAAGGCTTCCTCTTGTTTATCCCCAATTGAATAACAGCGGCAATCCGAGAAGCCCGGATAATGTCCTTTTTTCCGAGAGCGGCCCCAAATGTACATCGAAAATGTATATTTATATAGTGCATTCCTCCGGCATCGTACTGCGAAACTTTGTCCATTTATTTTGATTTGATCCGCAGCTTATGAGCAATTATTAACAGCTACGGAAAACGCCGTGCTAACTCAGCATCGCGCAGCGCAAACACCCATTTACCATGCTTAAGTCAGAGTGCTACCGCAACCCCCAAACGGGGGGGGAAGAAGACAGAAACGGCATCTGGTGACGCCAGGAGTAGAGATCATGTAACACTGGTGATGCTAGCGGAATGCTAATTTTCAAAGTGCCTGCAGAGTACGAACGAAAGTGTTAGAAGGAGAAGAAAAAAAATTCGGAAGTATAAGTGCGAGAGAGTGAGAGAAAGCAATGGAGAGAGAGAGAGAGAGAAAGAGAGAGAGAGAGAGAAAGAACGCTTCCCCTGGGTAAAAAACTTTAGCGCCTGAGGAGAAGGAGCCTCCCGAAAGTCGGGCCGGCGGGTGGGCTCCCAGGACGGCCTGAGCCAGGAGGAGGAGGCACGCACGGATCTGAAGGAAGATAAATAAGAGGAATGAGCGTGGCGGTGACAGAGTGCCGTGCGTGGTCTGATGAGCAGGAAACCTGCATCGTAGGAGGTAATGCGTTCTGCGGCGCTGCCCTCCTTATTAAGCCCCGGCCGTAACTGCGCCCGGCTCCGGTATTAGAGGAGAAATTAATTGAAATAAGCCAATTCAGCACATGCTGCTTAGTGAGTCCCACACATTTCTGTACTCCATTGCTTTCATTTGTGTCATTATCATTAGAGGTTATGACCAAAATTAGCCGCAGCCTTCCTAATTATCTGACAGTCGTAGCTAATTATCCCACTTCGCACTCCTGCCACCGCTCGTGGGGCTGTCACCACAACACACCGCGACGTGACCCCGACACAAACGGCGAGGGGGGAGGGGGCGGGAGACGCGCGGCGTTGGTGATTACGGTTCTCCTCGCGGTCAGAGACGACCGTGCTACGCATCCCTCATCGGAAAAGTCGCGGAGAACGCGACAACCGCGCTCAACCACAGCCGGTTCGAGGACCCTCAGTCCGTTTGCTCGACAAGAAAGGGGCCATTTTGACTCTCGCCACAGCCCAAGTTTCTGGAAGCCCCAAAAGGAAGGGACAGGAGAGCCCGCTTTGTCCTTCGTCGCGACCTGATGGACTGGACGTGGGGGGGGGTGAATCGTCTGGGAGACGAGGCTCTTCATTTCCGTGACGGGCGGAGCGTAATTACGGCTGTGACTGATGGGGCCGGAGAGGGGCGTTCACTGGGAGGCGGAGGTTAATTGCAGGTAGGGAAGCAGCCGGTGGCTGTGCCCGGGAGGGCCGGGTTCAAAGGAACTCAGCGGGGGTCGCAGGCTGATTCGGGGTGCCTCTCGCGCAGACGCTAATTACCGGTGAGGTCAGCCCCGCGGAAGCACACATACACACACACACGCACGCCGCCCGCACGCCGCTCACACACATGCGGGGCGCTCACGCACACGCGCTCCGAGTTTCGGCTCTGCTCAATATCCACTTACGCCTCGGCCGCCAGGAGGATTGCAAATTAAAGCCAAACATCAAATGTTGATTGCCTATTCATATATTCAAGCACATATGTACTTATAAATACACATGCGCTTGTGTATACGCACTATTTATTTACGCTTAGGTATCGGTGCTTTGACATGTCTTTTTTTTTCTGTTTATATTCACAGTAAATCGGTTGTCCAAACCGGTGCAAACAAAATTTCCCAGTGTCACGAAGAGGGCTGTGATTTATAATAAATCACATGCTGTTATTTTATTCAGCAGTCACATCGAATGTGCGGTGGCATAATCTGCAGGGATACAAAACAGTGCAACATAATAAGGTGGAGGAAATAGCTACACGCAGACAAATAGCTGTGATGATACTGTCATGTTGTATTTGTGGAGGTGGTACAGTAAGTGGGTTCATTCACTGCTAAAAACAAAGAAAGGCACAGGATTACTTGCAGCAGTGCCTGTTCTAAGTCCAAAAAAAATAAAATCTAATAATATAAATAATAATAATAGTAATAATATTCATCATAATTTTCATAATAATCTAACAGAGAAATAATATAAGCATATCATACAGTATACCAATAGCAGCGAAAGCTTCAGCTTAAATAGCACCATCTATTGACCATGATAGCACAGTTTGCCAGTTATGCCTTTGCTTAATGGTAGACTCATTCTGAGCCCAGCTTCTGGGGCTCAGAGACATTTACAGTAAATACACTTCAATATAATCCGTAAAGGTAATCTTTAATCACACAATGACTTATAGTTTGCTAAAGCAATTCCCAGACATGTTTCAGTGCATTTACCTGAGTTTTATTGACAGAAGAAGACTCCGCGTTTTATACATTTGAATGCGGGATTAGAGTCTAATCACGGGATTGCTCCTGACTAGAAAGATAAGAACATTCTTCCCCCCAACAGACCTCCAATACCCCCCCAATGCCGCACAAAACAACTGAAAGAATGAGGTCGAGATGGCAAAGTGGGAGGAAGCCTTAAACTGCTGGTTTGAGAGGACAACCTTGGTATTTTTATACATGTACAGAAAGCCAGTTTAGCAGGTTGAGGTGATGGTGTGAGGGGTTGTCTTCAAATTCGTTCAGAACTCCAAAAATAGAGCTAGCTGCTCCATAATTTCACTGCAATGCCCAAAAAATGTCACCATAGCCATCCAAGCATTGAAAGCTGTAAGAGAAGATCACTACTTAGATGTTTTCTGAATAATATAAATGCATATTTTATAATATCTTGATCACTGGCTAAAAGCATATAACTAACAGAATTGAATCGGGATGGTTTTTTGCTTCTTAATAATACTTAATAATATGAATAATATAAAAATATAATGATTCGCCCCTCGTTTGGTGCCCATCCAGACAGATGATACCCAAGGTGACCGCCTTGGTCGCCTATGCCTATAACCGGCTCTCGGTAAGCCAGCTAATAAGTCACAAAGACAGCTACATTTAGATCACCTCAACACTAAAACTAGGTTGGTCCCCAGTCTCAAACTGGGGTGGTTAATTTAAAATAAAACAGGTTTTATCTGGATCTGGATCTTCTCTGACCTCTTCTATAAGGGCTGACGTGTAGGGGAGAAACCAAGCAAGGGGACTGGTATGGCACTTGTCACTTCATCTGCCGTCTAATTAACATGTAAAATAACATTCCCAAGGGTCTTTAAGGGGCTTTAAAGGGAATTGTCAGCCCACCGTATTACAAGCTACGCTTGGAAAGGGTGGTTCTCCTCAAACCTCACCTGGAGCACTCCTGTATGAATATCGAGGAAATAAAAACCAGAAGAAGAAACTTTTGGTGAGAGAAGAGAGGAAGGATAACCTTCGCCCCGCCAAGTGGTGGAGAGCAAGAGGACCTTTCACCTGGCATCTCCTGGTAAACAATCGCCATCTCTCTGTGACCGATGGGCGAGGCGTTTGTTTTGCTGTTTGGTGTTTTTCTTCCTACAAACGCTGCAGGAACAGTGTCTAATGAGCAGCCACCCACCCTTCCCTTCGATCCAGCCACGTAACCCTTAATCTGTGACTTAACCTGCCCACCGCGCGCTGCCGCTGCCAGGATAAATTATAGCTCTGCTGTCTACAGAGGCCGCCGTGTACCCCTCTCAGACTGCTTAATTAATTCACCGGGGAGGCCCGCCATGCTAAATATAATTTCACATCAAAACAGAGCAATCAGCTCCAGTCGCACTCCGTGCCCTCCTGTTGGGAGACAGAAAGTGCAAATCGATAGGGTTCAGCTTAAAAATATATAAATATTATAATTATTATGATCATCGCTTCTGCGGGGACCTGTTCCTGAGGCCTACGACTCGGCGGTGGAAAGGGGGGAAACGGATTAGGCGATGCGGATGGAGGGTCGTCTCCGCGGGTCGATGGGCAGACCCGCTCCCCTTCCCCGCCCCGGGGCGACAGGCACCCCTCCCTCGTTCGGGAATGGCTGGATGAGCGGGACTTCATACCTCCCCGGCAGTCAAGGCTTCCCGACAGCGGGAATGGGCTCTGGAAGCGGTGAAATGTGAATGTCTTTCTGTGTTCAGAGCAGGGAACCGGTGATACAGTTAATAAGAGTTACTCCGCACTTCTTCTGCTTATCACAGTGGTAGGCTGTCTGTTTAAATTGACATGGGCCGTTGAGGAATCAAGGTTATAATTCAATAATGTATGTTCCATTACTTGTCTGAATGGCTCCACATAATGACTGCACAGTAAAGGTGGCTCAGTGCTGAAGAGTCTCTTTTACCCTTTGTAAAGGACTACCTCAGGTTTGTAATATGAACAATACAATACACTCCTCTTAAATACTCGCTAATTAAGTTGCTATACAGCTAGATGCCTTCTCAGAGCATCAAAGAGGTTTTTTTGCAAATCGCACAAAGGGAAGTGTTTATTACTTTTGTCCATTGGAACTAATTTTCTATCAATTTGAGCTCATGTTAGCGCGAAGGTGAGCAATCTCTGAAGTTCAGAACTGATTTATCTCTTTTCATTAACTTCATCGATTCTTCCTCTTTGTCGTCCCTTTTTCCCCCTTTTTTTCCATAGCTCATGTTTTATTAAACAGTCCGGCTACAAACCGATAGAGAAACCTATGGCAGGAATGAAGGGAACGGATGAGTCTGGCTGAAAGGATGAAGGGCCGATAAAGGGGCTAGCTTTGTTTTTTACGCGGGCGCGCGGCCTCAGTGGAACGCGACGTCGCGCGGCTACGTCGCCACGTTCCCGGCCTTTCCTCTTCGCTGTGTCTTTCACGGTCCGACTCATTTCCCCCCACCTTTCCATTCCAGAGCGAAATCGTCTCCGTTTCGCCGCCCAAACGCTCGCCGGTGGATAGTCAATCAAAGCGCTGATAATCTCAGCAGAAGCCAGAGATGTTAGAGAGGCAAAAACAAACAAATAAATAAGGAGCTGTTGTGAAGCGGCGGAGAGCCGGGCGCTGGGGGCGACTCGGGAGATCAATCGTGGTAATTGTGGTGGAAATGAATCAGGCTGGGGGAAAAGCACAGCTCATTGAGCCCCGGGTGCTGACTCGGGCCGGGGCGGGACACGGGACCCCGCCAGCACAAATCTCCTCCGCTGCAGAAAAGCGTCCGGCGAGCCGGCGAGCGGGCGCGACACGCCGCGCAGCGCGGGCTAACGGACCCTTTCCCGCGCGGAAATTAGCCATAAGCAGTTCTGCAAAGTTCATATCCTCTTTGCTCGGTCGTTGCCGTGAGCATAAACCACCTGCTACGCCCCGGTGACGGCCCCGAAAACGAGCGAATCGCCCTCGAGGAGAGGAGGAAGACCGGCGAAGCCCGAGACCGAGCCGCAACGCTCGCCCCGGCCTCCAGCTCTGAGGACCCGGCTCACCCCGCCTGCTGATTCAGTGAAGATGGCGTAAGCTCCGAAGATCATCATGAGGGAGAAATTCTCCAGCAGTTATTCGTTGCAACCGTGCAGAGAATCCTGAGGCTAAAGCCAATAGCTAACATCACCTCTAACGGCCCTCTGGCAAAACACGAAACACCTCATTCTCATTGCACCAGCATATGCACCAAACTTTACAGGGGAAGAGTCAACAAAGCACACTGCACAGGGCGCAAGGAAGCCCTAGTGTACAGTAAAGTACATACTGCCCCCCTCCTGAAAAATGAGTCAGCTGGCTGTGCTATGATGTTGATGATGATGATGATGATGATGATGATTGTTATAATCATCACTCATCACTATTATCATCATTGTCATAATCGCCGTTATCCTAATGAGGATAATAATGGAGATGGCGATGATGATGATGTACGAAACACTGAGATGAGGCGTTTCCTCCGGTCTAGTCGCCGCGGCGACAGGCCCGCTGACAGACAGCGCGCTCGGCTCTCCGCTACGTTCGCGGCTTTGACGCTGCCGAATGTTGTGACCGAATAATGCGCACTTCTCCCGCGGCCCAACGACAGGCTGATTAGCGGCTTACACATTAATTACCGCTGTCTGAGACTAAAATATAACAACGTGTGCGATGGCAGAGGAGCGCGCCGTTTAGCGCGGCCCTAATGTGACATGACGAGGCACCGCGCCCTTCCAACCACGTCGTCGGAGAGCGACGGGGTAGGCAGGGGCAGAGGTCCGCTCTGTTACATGTCCACCTGTCTAAATGGCAAAGGCAGGACTCCAGGGAACGCTCCGGTACATTAGCCTGCACGGGGCTTTCCATCGCTCCCAAGTGTACATTATTTATACACTGTCGTGGGACCAGCAGCAGCACTGACAATGTCACCGGGCGACGTCTTCTCTGCGACGGTTTCCTGATTCCAACTGACACGCTGGACAAAGGCCAGGTGTGCCAATCGCCTGCTCTAGTCAGCCATCTTATGGTTAATTATACCACTCAGTAACGACCTGGGGACTGGCGCCAAAACAACCGCAACAGGGGAAAAAAAAAAAGTGGAAGTTTTCACCGAAGATGGACATTGCCCTTTTAAACAGCAGAAAGAGTCATAATAGCACTGCGCCTCACACTAAAAGCATGAGTGTCGTTAAATCAATAATTCATTTACTTTAATGAGATAAGTACTTTGAAAACTAATTGCACACTGCTCCATTTACTCGAGCCAGTTAGGGCCTTAATGCAAAAAATCTCCCTGCTTTTGTAGCTGCGGGGGGAAAAAAGAGGGAAGAAAAAAAAGCCCAGCAGGTCTCTCGGGGTTGGGTGAATATTATGACGGAGCCTTAACCCTATTCTCAGTGTTTACTCTGAAAGAGACCCGCTCTCTCAATCATAGCGCCCAGGTCTGAAGACTGTCTCTCTTTCTGTGATAAAGATCATTCCCAGATGATGTCTCCAACAGGACCGTTTGTCAATAAAATAAATCACTATTTAATGTCCATGTTCTGCATATGGACAGGCAATACAACTCCGAGATGGGTTTGCGTCATAAACACGCCCAAGCTTTTCGCGATGAAAAAAACCTTGCGTTTCACTGCAAGCTTCGACGTCGTCGTTTGATGGCGCAAATTAATTGATTACCTGTCCGTAGGAGAGTGCGGCATTGACAGTTCAATCTTTATTTTACAGAAAAATCTGAGATCGTTATATTGACGTATTGAGAGTGTTTAGGGTGCCGACATATTAGTCTACACCTATCTTTATCTGCCTCCCTGTGTTAAAAGGTTAGTAAAACACTCACTTAGAGACTACTGAAAGTCATTAGCTGCGTTTGATGAACTACAGCACCGTGCAACATGTTACCTGAAAAAACGTGTTTACCTCATATAATCTCTTCTCGCATACAAGACTCGGCATGTTGTTGATAGTATTTTACTTTACGTTCCATGAGTCTCGCAGACCTGCAGTCGTCCACTGAGTTTTCTATATGCAGCTGGGCACGGTCACAATGTCGGACAAGGGTGGGGGAGGGGGGGGGGGGGTCGGGTCATTAAAAAAATGAGCCACTGCACATTGACCAAAAAAAGGAAATGAAATGAGCAGCAGCCAGGGTGATGCAGCACTTGGCAGGCATGAGTTGTGCTAATTTGGTCTGGAGTTGGACGAGGTCCTTCCTGTGCATACTCAATAAAATGAGAGCGCCGGTCACAAGGCACGAGGTCTGCTGCTCACGTTTGTTTTATTGCCGGGGTATAAATCCTGTCCTGAAAGCTCCTTCTGTGTAGGATAGCGTGAGGAGCTCTCTCCCCATGCCCCGCCGCATTTATTTATTCATGCTTTTCCGTTCATGCATTGTTCATGAAACGCCACATTTAGGGCACGCTCCGTGTCTGCCCTCAGTTTGGGACGTTTGGACGAACTCTGAGGTCCTGAACTTGGCTGGGTGACGGAGAGTGCACTCTAAGTGTGCGGTTTCGTAAGGTTCACCCCGTCTATCTGAGTGCTGCCGTCGCCCTCTCAACTCTGGTTTTTGGATGCTGCAATATTTCTCAGGTGCCGTCTTGAACATTGCTTCAACTGTCCTGTGTCCTGTTTTGGGGTACTAGAGTGCCATAGCAGGGGCACTCCTCTAGCTTCTCACCCACACATCACACCCCAAAAAACAGAGTGGGTTCTGGGTATTCCGTTTCGGCCCCACTGAACGAGGACGAGTAAATGGCGTGGTTCTGAAAGACGGAAGAGGTAGGAAGAGACTAAAATAAACAGAGCTCTGACAGAAAGTGAAAGGAATGGCCTCCCTCATCCTGGCTGGGCTTTCTGAAGGTGTGCATACAGACACACGTTACCTGACAGCCCGGGCTGGAGTGAGACAGTGCTGTTGTAGCCCACTCACAGGAATGCGGGAAACCTTCCCTGGTAACATGGCCATGTAACCTCATTACCCATTACGCACGGGGACGCGGTGGATCGTGTCTGCTGGCTGACGGTCCAGATTAGCACACAGGTGGGAGGACCAATATCTGTGGCAATGATAATAGCATAATAAAGTTTTCCAGCAGGCCCCCTCAGGCTCCTTCAGGCTGCTCCTCCACTCTTCCCCGCTTTCAACACAAATAAATGAATAGGTAAATAGATCAATCAAAATGGCCTCTCTCACCATACGAAGGAGCATGTCAGGTTGTGCTTCGGTATGGCTTGGAACGGCCAGGTAAGACCTGTGGTGGCTGTGGTCTGCTCTAAACTGGGATATTAATGCAGTACTTGCACACCGTCTTCTCTCATGTACAGTAAGGTGTGTTTTTGCCGGGGTAAACTACAATGGCAAGGGCACTTTCTCCATAGTATGGAGGGGGATAGTGGCCTTGGGCTGCTCAACACAGGGAAATGCTTGCAATGCTTGTACACTGTCTTCTCTCACGTACAGTAAGGTGTGTTTTTGCTGGGCTAAATCGCATTGGCAAGGGCACTTTCCCCACAGTGTGGAGTGCGATGAGTGGCCTTGCGGGTGAATGTGCAGGGAGTTGCTGAGGGTTGGAGGTTGGGGAGGTCTCATAGCTGGACTCCCAAGCACTGCTGTCCTCCTCGGTAGGAAATCCCAGCGTCTCACTTCCCGCCAGTTAGGCTAACGCGTTTTAAGCTGTAAGTGATTTTATTACATTAGCATGCTGTGGCCCTGACTGCATTAGTAAGTGTTTAATCAGAGTGCAATTAAATTACAACAAAAACACAGGAGGAGCAAATGGGGCACATGGCTCTGGTACCTACAGTCCTATTTGTGAAATCAAATCTGTGTTCAGCATGGCTGTTTTTATAAACACGTTTAGACATACATGCACACATATATACATAAATACATACAGTACATAATGTTCCAGGAGCATGTGACATAAACACACACACACACACAAACACACATTCACATACATACTTAAATACATAATTTTACAAGTGTATGTACACACAGGCACACACAGGCACATGCATGCAGACACACACACACGCACACACAAACACACACACAATTAAAGCCACTAGAGTAGAATTAATGTGCAGTTGTGTGGATGGTGGTGGTACGCTGTAATCTAGTGCTTAACAGGAAGGTTGATAGGCACACGCTGACTGTGTGACATTGAGAAACGCTTGCCTTCTGGAGCACAGAGATGTAATAAGCCATTCTGGAGGCTTGCGTTTGTTTTTAAATATCACTTTGACATATGCAGGGCTGAAGCGCTAATGAGGCGGATTTCTCTGAATCTCCTTCATAAACACTGCTCCCTTACTGCTTACACCGGCCAAGCAGTAAAGCACAGAGGGTTATGTGTCGTTAAGGGATAAATATGGGATTCCAACCATTTTGTTTACTCTTGCCTTACTGTTTTATGTTGAAAAAAAAATGTATCCTCAGAATGCTTGGTGACACCACAAGGGAAGAGAATTCTTAGTGACATCCATCGCTTGGTTGCTTGGGCCCTAAACTAAACAAAGGCAGGACTGGTTTGGCATTGTCATGTTCCATAAACAATGAGGGATGCTTCTCCTGGGCTGCCCAAGTGAAATCTGGCTACAGACATAGAAGTGTTAAATCACTTTGAAATAAAAAAGCCAAAAAAACCTAGCTCAAGCCAAATAACACCAGCAATAATACCAGAGATATTTTTCTCTGCTTTCCTGGCCGAAAAGAATGGTTTCTGTGATGCTAGGGTACAAAAGCAAAATCACATAATACACTTACACAAGTTTATTATTACTTCTTCTCACACGGCAAATTGAATTTTTCTAAAATGCCTTATTTTATTTATTTTTTTATTCTTTGATGAAAATGCAAAGAATTGTCCCCTACGGTGTCAGCCGATTTCAAAAATTAGATTTAAATTCTAAATATTGAACAAGAATTCCTCAGTCATCCCCCACAGAGACATTCAGCAGCCATACTTCATACTCCTGTCAATTCTCCCGTAATGCATCATGTCATCTCCTCGTGTTCAAGTACGAGACAAAAAATATCAAGACAATTTTTACAAAGCATTTCCATGCAAAGCCACGGCACACTGACAACACAAACACAGCCCGCAAAGTCCACCGCAATGAAATACACGCCCGTTAGCATTCTATTGTACAAAGATCTTTATAAACAGTCACCTGTAATATGCAAATAACTCGATGCGATCTCAAGTGGAAATAAGGTGAAAGTACTGTTGAAGAGCTGGCAGAAGCTGCCAGTGAACAATGTAAAAATGGCTAGACCTCTCCACCATCAATTCATTATTTCTTAAATAGCTCTCATGGAGAACTCGATGGGGAACAATAAAGGGAATCAGGCTAACTCGGAGCACAACATATCCCTTCGCGGGCTTACTGGTTCCTAAAGTCTCGGCGGAAGCCGGCCGGACGCGTCAGCGGACAGGCGGGGCGTCCGGACGGGCCTGATTCACGGCGTCTCCGCGGGAACGAGGGACGCTGAGTGGGAGATGATGTGAACAGTCCGATAACAGGGAGGTGGGGCTGGGCTTTGGGTGGTGGTGGTGGGTGAATTTATGAATACTTCCCGCTGAGCGCTCGATAGACGTCAGCGCTCAGGAACCCCCGCCCCCTCTCTCCCCCCCCCCCCCCCCCCGCCATCTTCCTTCTTCCTGCCCCCCCACAGAGCGGGAACAGGATGATTTAAAGGTGCTGAGATTTGTGAGTTCAACCCACGGCCAGACGCACTGACACCTCCATAAATCAGAGTGGTGTGGGCTGGGTGCAGCCTACCTGGGAGCTGCCCCCAGTCAGAGCCGAAACGCTGACGCCTCGCTCCGAGCCGGCCGCCCAATCTCCAGCAGTCTGCTAATTAGCCGCACTTCTGCGCCGCACTTCGTCGTGTTTGGTTTTATTTTTTTGGGTTTTCGCTCCCATTCTAACTTTGGATAACCTGTTGATGGTTTCATTATGCATACAGTACCGTGATCCATTCACAGATACTGGATTCAAATGTTCGTCTTTCAGCTGTAAATAAGTCAGTCTTAATGAGTATTTTATCCTTACGGTATATTTAGGCTTAAAATCTTATTTCTGTTATGCTAAATAAGACAAAAAGATTTCCAATGAGGTGTGACAGTTTTACTAATTTCAAGAGTTGCCAGTGGGGAAGACAATTTCAAAAACTTAAAACAAGATAATATTTTCTACTTGAGAGAAAAAAATTAAATAAATAAGTCTCGTAAAAAAAAAAAAGACAGAAATTTTTTGCAGGGTGTACTCAATTTGTTTGGCTGCATGGCTTAATTAAGAGAGAGGAGATGATCACTGGCATCCTGAACTTGAAATTTGGCCAGATAACCGTAAGACAGCAATGCTGTCTACTCGTTTTATACTTTTTTACTCAAGAGGAAGTGTGCTGGGATGATTAACATCATGAAATCTGTTTGGTGGAGGAAATCTTTAAAAATTCAACAGGTTTTGACATCCATGCAGCAGCTGAAGAAATGGCCTCGTATTTATCAAGGACATTGGTATGGCAGTTTCACACATATCTAATTACTATAGTAACTCCCTTTTCTTCATCCAACACAGAGCAACGACCCAGTCTGATTTACAGAGCCATTAAAGACACGCCATTAAAATACCTTGATATCTTTAATGTATAAGGGGACTTTCCCCCCTTATTATACCAGAGCCTTCAACAAAGAGAGAGAGCTGACACACTGTATTCATGTAATATTCACCCTGTCCAAAAAGTGGACCTACTGAGGAAACTCTGCCCATCCATGTCACTATGGGTCACCCTGCATTTGACAGGAAAGTTGAGGTGGCAGATATGACACCTTGTTAATAAGGTCTCCTCACAGGTACGACATTTCACAAGTCTCGATCTTTCACCTCCCCAGCGAGATGAAGCCAGCAAACACAGCCTGGCGCTCACCGTGATGAGAAAACAGAGCTCCGAGTGATTTGGCCAATATTCTCATTAGAGGAAGCACCACTTAACAGACCTTTAACTGGCCTGATTAAAATACATAAAGAAATAAATCATATGCCGGGACTGAAGGAACTTTCAACCTTGTGACTTTTTAATCAGCCCGGGCCTGTCACTGGCCTTTCACCCCTCCTCCTGCAGGCCCTCGGACCCAGGATCTGTCCCCTGGACCTGGGGCCATTGGGAGTCTGAGTCTTAATTAAAACACCAGCACTCCTGGGCCTCTTCACTGTCATTCACACAGCCACAGACAGGAGCTCTCACAGCACACGGGGAGAAAGAGACAGCTAATAAAAATAAATTATCAGCGTTATACAGTTACCAATCATTCCTGTATAATCCATGCCGTTTCCTTTGCTTTGTCCTTGGCGCTAAGCTATAATTAAGCATTAGTAAAACGCAGTTATATGCTCATTTATTAGAGGAATGCTGGGAGCGCTCTGGCTAGCTCCCACTTCGTAGCGCCCAAGGGAAGCAACACAAACACCTTTTCAGATCAGATGCCTGTGCCATCAAATTAAGATGTACAGCAGGGTTTTGACAATGTGTCCCCGCTTCTGCAGTACATACAGGCAAACACACATGTACCCTCTGTTTTTCTCTATATTTAATGATGATGATGAATGATGAATATTATTATTATTATTATTATTATTATTATTATTAGTAGTAGTAGTAGTAGTAGTACTAATAGCGGTAGCAGCAGCAGTAGCAGCAGTAGTAGTAGTAATAGCAGCAGTCGTAGTAGTAATAGCAGCAGTAGTAGTAATAGCAGCAGTCGTAGTAGTAATAGCAGCAGTAGTAGTAATAGGAGCAGTAGTAGTAATAGCAGCAGCAGTAGTAATAGTAGTAGTAGTAGTAGCAGTAGTAGTAGTAGTAGCAATGGTAGTTGTCGAAGTATTGTTACTACTTCTACTACTACAACAAACATGAAGGCGCATACACATCGCAGCACAATATAACATTTTTAAAGTACTTTATTTCAATAGGACGAAGGTACAGTACATAGACAGAAATCCTTCCAATGCAATGTGAAAATGGTATGTGAAAATGCAAAACATTTTCAGCTTGTTTTAAATGCACTGGGACCTTGCACACCGGCCTGATGCAAATTCTCCTGTTCTATTTCATGTCCCCTTTGCACCAGTGATATAATAAAAAAACAAATGCACCAAGCTCTAGCAGCCACAACAATCTCTTGATTAGACTATATCTTACTTTTCAACAAAAAAGGAGGAAATATTGGAAAAACATTGAAAACTCATGTAGCTAAACTTATGAATGAATTTCTATGTTATTCAAAGAGGGTCTGAGCATAAAAACAGTTGTATAGCTTTAGCATAGCAAACTACTTCTTATTGGTAGCAGTGCTGTAGCTTACAGTAACTACTTCCAGTGTTTATGGTACCTTAGTTAACTATATTTTCAGAGTAGCATCACTAATACTGTAAAATATAAGTGTCACATGCAGTGTGAGTCCCCTGGGAGGGAGATGCGACACTTCTGGGATTTTCACCATTGTTTGCCGCATGGAGAGAGAGCGCGGCCACACCAACACAAAATAAATAAATAGTCTTTGCCCTTCCGCCTCGCGGGTTCCGGGCAAAAATAATAAACTAACACAATAAACTACGATAAAAAGGCAAAATAAAGTAAAACAGAGCGATAGCTTTTCAGCTCGCTGCTCAGAGCTGGTCGCTTTTCAGCTGCGTCGTCCTCCCAAATGCTCAGTCAACATAAGAACAAATAAAATTAACTAAACCCCACCACAGAACTATATTTTCAGAGTAGCATCACTAATACTGTAAAATATAAGTGTCACATGCAGTGTGAGTCCCCTGGGAGGGAGATGCGACACTTCTGGGATTTTCACCATTGTTTGCCGCATGGAGAGAGAGCGCGGCCACACCAACACAAAATAAATAAATAGTCTTTGCCCTTCCGCCTCGCGGGTTCCGGGCAAAAATAATAAACTAACACAATAAACTACGATAAAAAGGCAAAATAAAGTAAAACAGAGCGATAGCTTTTCAGCTCGCTGCTCAGAGCTGGTCGCTTTTCAGCTGCGTCGTCCTCCCAAATGCTCAGTCAACATAAGAACAAATAAAATTAACTAAACCCCACCACAGAAACAGGCAACTGGAGTGATCTCCCGGTCTCGGCCCCATACTGTGAAAATGAACACACTGTAAACACCTGGGCTGATTAATTAACTCAACCCAGGTGCGTTTGCCCTCTCCACCAGCAGACCGCATGTCACAATAACTTAATTTTGCAACAACATGAATGAGATGTTCAGCCATTTTGTTGGTATTCTTCATAGACTGAACTAGCATTAGGTATTCTTCCTGCTTTTGACTGCGGGACATCATTTGGCAGGCATGAATACGATTGGGCAAACAACTTTTCCCCCCTGTGGAATTGAACAAAATTTTTTATGTTTTTCTCTCCCAGGGAATTTAATCTTCAGTGATATTAAAAATAGATTTTTGTTCAAATGTATTGTTAAAAAAACTTCCAAACAGTATTTTTTCGAGTAGGTCATACTGCCACCATTAGATGACACACATGGAGCTTGATTGTGAATCTGACAGTTTACACTACGGCACCTCTTAAAATGGAGCTGGACTTTAAGAGCAGTGAGTGCCCTTCCATCTAAGAGCTCTTACAAAGGCCTTAAGTGGTATTAGACCCCCTAATGCTTTCACACCTCCAACTTCACACTTCACTGTATTGAATGTTGCGAAAAAAGGCACTTCAGGCTTATACAAAAAAAATATCATAAATGACCAGCTTTACTCTAAAGTGTAACAAGAATTTAAGCTGTAATTATTGAGTCTGATCTAATTCCTGAAGGCCTCTGACTGAATGAGCAATTGATTTCAAACATAAATGCGGGCTACCTTTGATGAACAGCAGTTTAGTCTCAGTGGTGAAGGTCTCTCAGGTGTCAAACGATCCCTTAGGAAATACCCGGGCAGTTCTAACACATCCACTCCCAGACACAGCCATGTACCTCCACACGGGAAAGCAATACAGCCATCTATGTGGCTAAAGGGCTAGGTTCACACACAGGCTCTTTGGTTATGTGTGTTAAACTTGTATTGAATGGGGATGGAAACACCATACTGTTGCAGACAACAGACTAGGCCTCATTATTCACAACCTAATTCCAGTGTTGAAGAGGCTCATTAGATGACAGAAATAACTGCCAGCACTATGGGTATCAACAGCTATCCGGCTTTCTTTCCACTCAAAAATGTTGCTTTAATTGAAAGATTCATAGAAGGGCTTTGTGTTCAGCCACAGAAAGGCAGAAAAGATAGGGCTCTCCAGCAAAGTAGCTGGCAGTAGAGGATTTCAACCTCAGCAAAGATGGACAGCTTTTCCCTGAGCAGGCTTGGCGCAGGTAGAGCGAGTTAAGAGCGAGGGGTGCTGCAGTCTGCACTCTGAATGCATGGCTTGAAAATGAGCCCCGTATCGATTCCACCCTAATTATATAAAAATGAAAATACAAAAATACCTATGGATGCATATATTACAGTCAACGCGGGGAGTCATATTGACAGATTTTTTTTTTTCTTTTGGCTACTCATTTCTTCATTACAGTGTGGAGGTTGAAGGAAGGGGGTGGAGAGGAATAAGCAGACAGGGTGGGGGTGCAGTGCTCCACCTGAGGTTCTCCTCCACCACGGCCGCTCCTCTGCTCCAGCGTGGCCTTGCAGCCCTGCTGGTGAAGCCCGGTTAAAAAAAAAAAAGGAAAAAAAAAATCAATCGGAAGCATCTCAATTAATCTGCCGAGTGGCGGATTGATCGCAGCTTTAAATTGGGTCAACAGGATTGTCTATTTAAAGGCCAGGACCCCTTAATCATCATTTTAGCTCAAATAGACTGAGAGGGCCGCAATCAGGTAGCTGTCATCCCTTCCAGAAGCTGAGCTAGGTGTGTCCGGCCCGGCCTGCCCCCCGTAACCTCCTGCCAAGAGTGGGTGGGATGTGTCACACCCAAACCCACTGGCCAACAAACCTTCACCTTCAAGCCTATGGCTGGGGTATACACATAGTTATGACAAGTGCCTAAAAAGGTATAAATGCTTGTCGACGGGGCGGCACCCTGTACAATAGGTACATACAATTGGATCCCTAGTGAACAATATATACTTTCTTGCTTGGAGAACATGGTCATTTGTACCAAAAGAGAAAATTACTGTACTTTCAGGGTACGTTTGGGAAATTTGACCCTTGAAGAACAAAAATGTACCTCCACTGTCACTTCATTCCTGAGAGTGTACGGGCAAATGAACAGTAAAAGCTGCTGCTTAGAGAAGTGTGACTGGTACATGGAGCTTGTGCAGACAACAGCGTGGTGGTATCACCGCTGGGTTAGGTACACAGGACAGGGTTAGGTACCTAGGACGCTCTGAGCCCTCAGCTCTCCTCACTGTCTGGCGCAGGAGAGCTAACGTTACACCAGCCCTGGTCCTGGGGACCTCTCCTCCTCGCCTGCGTGATTTACCCTGGCTGTCTGTGGGGACTCTTGCGGGGGCCTCCTTATTAAGAAGAGGACTGTCTTAAGAGTTCTTATGACAGATTGTGCGATCGAAAGGAGGCACGTGAGCAGGGACCGGCTGTCTCTCTCGCGCCAATTGTTTATGGATGAGGCCTAGGTGGTGTGGCAGGTGTTGTAAATCCACGCGCCTTTCACCTCGGAAGGCAAGTGTTTCAATTCAGCTCGGCAAACAAGCCCAATCCCTCTCTTTTAAAGCCTGGGAAACAGGCCCCGGCAGACATTAGCTCACATCACAACGGTATCACCTCCTTCCACATGCACACACTCACAGAAAGAGAGGAATGCTTTGGGGAAGGGGGAGATGCTGACTGGCTTAAGAGTAAGGGAAAGTTGAAGGGAATTGCAGTTCCCCATAGTCAACAAACTCTGTGGTCACACAGAACACCCTCCGTGAATACAAAACACAGTCTGCATCGACTTCAGTGACTCAATAAAGAAGTGGGACTTTTCAGTGGGCTGGAACAGTGTGCTGAAAAAATTCAGGTAATATATACCAACAGCAGAATCAAGAGGCATGTTTTTTTGGATTGATTTACAACGCTAAACCCACTGAGGATATGTTTTTTCCACGTGTACAGACCTGGCACAGGCTCACATGCATCCACGGTGCGTGTTTTGGGTGTTCGTATGACAGGTGGGAACGTCTGAAAGGGGCACGCTTGAAGTATCCATCTGTGTCCTGGAACAAGGCTAGCGGTGCAAGTGGAGGCCTCTGCAATATTAATCATGCGGCCCCTCTTCGCATGCGAATGCCGGGTGTTTTTTCTCGGTGATGAAGTGGCGATTCTCCTCTCCAAAACAAGCCAGCGCACACGCAGCTAACACCAGAGACGGAGGCAGCCTCCCTCCCTCTTCCTCTCTCTCTCGCGTTCTTTTCATTTTTCCTCCGGCTCCCCCCCCCTTCCTCTCCCTCTCGCTCAGCTTGTTAGTGGTGGATCATCTCCCGAGCTCCTGTCTGAGACTCCAGGAAGGTTTTATCCTTGTTTAACCCTTTTACCCCCTTCCCAAATGCCCTGATCCTCCGCCTCTGGAGCGGCCGTCCGCCCGTCACACAGGGCTCAGCGCTCCGTCTCCACGGAGGAGGTCTCCCCGTGGGGTCACCCGCCTTGTGAAGGGCGTACACAGGCCTGGCGCTGAGGTGAGGCGAGCTGGGCGGTTGTACCGTGGCGCATTTTCGTGAGGAAGGAGCGCGGGGCAGCCGGGCCGCATCGACTGGGACACCCACAGCGGAAGAATGAGAGGAGCTGGTGCGCCTCGGGCCGTAAACAAAGGTGTTTATTTATTTTTCTTTAATAGATTTCTGTTTAACTGACCCCCTCGAGGCTGCCAAAAGGGCTGTTTCGCCCGCTTCCCCTGCTTCCCTGGGCGGAAGGGGGGGACATTTTGTGGGGGACCAAAAATCAATGGCATGCGGCAAACAGCAAATCTCCAGGCGACGCGGGCTAGCTCCGAGCCTCCTCTCCCTCCCCGGCCCAGCACTCCATCTTGCAGGAGGAAGGCAATAAGCCGCAGCCTGGGCGTGAAAATCAGCGTTTGCGCAAATCAATTAATTGCCACATTCATTAACTGATAAGTCGATTAATGAGTATGTTTTTCTTTGGGAAGCTGACACGTAATCATGGGAAGGTTCCACCAGCCCTGGCTTTGTGATTTTGATTACTTCCTGCCCCTGTGGCCGCCCCACCGTGGCTGAGTTACTGAGAGCATCGCTTCCGGGGGCTGGAAGTGGAGGAAGCTTCCAGAGACGGGGGGGGGTTTCGTCCACTGCAGTGGACTATCACTGCCCACCACAAAGACCCAGAACATCTGAACATCCATTTATGTAATCACAGCAGATGTCTCAGGGTGATGGACTGGATTAAGTTTTTTTTTTCAATTCACACGCTGATCAGCAGTCGCACTTGCAAAGCGCGGTCGTGGAGCCTTCGATGTGGCGAAACACTCTTGGTTATCTTCGCCGCATGACAAAGGGATTAACTTGATGATCGGCTAAAGCGCAGCTCCCACCCTCTTGGTTTTAGGATTATCGGGTCTTTGTTCAGCTTCCTGCCGGGAGTTGCGATGGGAGGGAAGCCAGTGAACAGAGCTCAGTTCTTGAGCGCTCGTACATGTGGTGTAAACTAACTCCCCCATGTCGACAGATAAACCCAGGTCTTACCTAAGCCCATTTATTTACATTCCTTGGCGCGTGATGCGTATGTCAACGGGTGCATGCAAACATACCGTTCTATTCTTATGGAACGTGGGAGCGGAGGAGGTTGGGGGAAAGGGGGGAGGGCTTGTCTTTTGTAAATAAATCTAAACTCCTTGGCAGCAGCAATCATGCACGCTGCAAGAATACGGGTGCAGAAGGATTTGTCGAACAATTAGAGCACTGCTAACTGCTTGCAGTTGATGGCTTTGGGAGCGGTGCGGACGTGCTGGGGGATGAGTTAGAGCGGTTCTCTCTGTTTCAGCACGTGCGTGCTGATTGGGAGGCCCGGAATATGCTGGGTGATACAAAATGGCTGCCCTCAATCAGCTCTCTCAAAGGCCAATGCACTCTCAGAAAAAAATGCCAAAAAAGGTACAGAAGCTTTTTGCTGGGGTGGTACCGTAAAGGTACAGTGCCATTGATTGACTTTAATAATTCAGTTGCACATTTTATGTACATTTAGTACTGTACCTTTCAGGGTACATTTGGGAAATCTGTTCCTCAAAGAACAAAAATGTATCTCCACAGAACTCCCTGAAATGATCAGTGCCTCTCTATAGAAGGACCGACAAGGACGCGGTGGTCTGAAAAGCAGGGGTGTGCGAGCGAGCGGAAAAGGCAGCCTGGCTGAAGCGTGACCAGTCCGTGTGACGGCGCCGTTGCCTCTGGCTCTGCTTTCAATACGCCGACCGTCCACCAGGTTCCTCTGAGCTTCGGGGACGTATGGACGGGCGAGGCTTCACGCGGCTGGCTCCACCGATCTGTTGACAGTTCACACTCTCACATTTTAAAAGCTATAACGCATCGGCCCTGAAAGCCAGTGACCTCATCCCTGCCCCCGGGATATCCAGGCGGGGTCCGTAAAACCTTCAGGCTCCGACCGCACAAAAGACACAACACCGCATGAGATGTTGAAAAATATGTGTAGGTTAATGAATCCATTTTTAAAACCCAAATAAAAGGACATTTTACACGGTTCCATCGATACAGCGCAGGGTAAGTGGCGTTCTTTGTGTTTCTAGGGGACACAAGGACATGGCCCTGACAGTCTATCTTGTGGCAAACCTTATTCTTTTCAGGGCTGGACTGATGGAAGGGGAAGGTTAAAAAAATGAAAGACTCTTAGCACAAGATGTCAGCTCAGGCAATCAAAAAATGACCTCTTACATGGAGCCTGTGAAATTTATTGAAAAGGATTCAATTAACATCCAAAAGGAAGAGAATGCATTTGGAATGAGACAGTGATATTGACAGTGAGCTGCTCCTGGGCTCAGAGCGCTGAGAGACGTGTGGCTGACTGATGTTGGGGAGGGAAGGCGGAGCGGTGATAAAACAGGGGTGTCAGTGTCCATGAACCGGGGTGGGGGGTTTGGGGAGGATATTTAATTTTTATAGCTTTCCGTGATGAGATGTGCGTGGCATCATTCATCCATTTCAAATGAAGCTGAATTGGTAATTGCATGACCGGGCACGCGCATGCCCAGTCGCGGGCTGACGTACACACAAACACACACGCGCACACACCTACACGCACTCATGCATATGCACACACATTCACGTGCACATTCATCCATATATCTCCAAGTCGTTCTAGATAATAGAGTCTAAGTAGATAACAGTAGTGTTATGTATAAATACCAAATACCAATGTATACCAATACTGAAGTCAAGCACACATGCACGCACTCACATGTACTGTACACACACACACACACACACACATGCGCACACACATGTACATGTGCACACGTACACAAACACACACGCGTACATTCGTGCACACACACACAAATGTACTGTACACACACACGTACATGTATACATGTACATACACACACACACACACACACACACACACACGAGAAGGTGCTCTCCTCTGTCAGGCTGAGTGTCCAGCAAGGCCACAGTGAGGCACCTTCACAGGCTGGGAGATGAAGAATGCTTTAAATATCAGAGGTGGAGGGGCTGATGGGGTGGAAGCCAGAGGCAATTTAATCCCAGGAAATGAGAAAAAAAAATGATGTCATGAGAAGGAAACGAGAATTCGGTAATTAGAATCGTGAAAAAGCCACAATAATCACAGTCTGATTTAAATATATCAAATATTATACCACATTCTGTTCGCTGTCCCAAAGACAAAACAGGAGCTTTTTAAAATTGAATTCCCTTAATTCATATACATTTCTCTGGCTTTGACTCACACGTGGAGCCGGGATCCAAATCCCCCAGGACCTGATAGGAATCTAATTAAGTAAGATCAATATTACACTGAAATCTCTGTCTCACTGGCCGTCTCGCTCCCCTCCTCCCCCCTCCCCTGCTCTCACATTCCCCATTCAAACACAGAGAATCTCATTTCTGCAACGCTACCCTCAGAGCAGGTCAGGAGCAGGAGGACATCGCGGGCATAGGAACGGACCCATAGGAACACACCAATAGGAACGGACCCATAGGAACAGACCAATAGGAACGGACCAATAGGAACGGACCCACGTCCTTCTCTGTGCCCAACTTGAGTCCCGTTTATTTCGTTCTTGGCCCGTTAGACCTGCATACAGACACTAAACAGAGACAATCATTGAACGGACGTAGTTAAGCCCTCTCTCAGTGCAACCCACTCAGGATGTAATGCCGCGAAACGCCACGCAAGCATCAAAACAGCAAGCTTGTGACTACGTCCATAGCAACTGAGACAAAACATAACACAACATGCATAGCATAACGGCGATAACAGGCCCTTCAGCCAAACAATGCTCGCCTTTCCCAACGACTAAAGTGTACCCACCGCTTAGTTAACCTAAAAGCTAACAGTATCAAGCACGGTCTCAAGACGCACAAACATTTGGTAATGCAGAAGACGTTGGAGTCCAGCTGGGTGAGGCAACCTATTGTAAGCGGCGCTGAAGACCGCCTTCAGATCAAGCCTCTTGTTTATGTACGGCGAGGGTGTGTGGGGGGGAGCCGCGCGTCAGAGTGAAGGGCGAAGGCATTCCCCGCCGCTGACGAGCGGAGGGAGCAGGGGTAGCTGGGCCCCGGCGCCCTCATTAGCCACAATGCTGAGCGCAGTGCTGATCAAAGCGGCCTCCACCACGCGCCCGTGTGGAGCTGTCAGCCTCTCCAACACCGCCACCACGCTAATCCTGGGAGAGGAGGAGGAGATGCAGCGCAAGAACCCCCCTCAACAACACCCCCCCCCCCCCTTCCCAATATTCCTCTGGTAATCACACCACCAAAGGGGAAGGGGCGGGCGGGCGGGCGAGGGAGAGCAGCGTTTTAAAAATGATGGAGAAGAGAGAAACTCAACCCCGGCTCATTTTTACACGGGCGGGCCCGCGGAGGGCAAACGCGCTGATTCAGACGAAATCTCCGGCGTTCGGTGCCGCGGAAGACAATGGGATCCCACAGCTACACGCGCCGTATATAGAGCAGTTGGCCTTTTCCACATGTGGTGGTGCAGATTAATTATGACCATCTCAGCCAGGGGTCAATTACCATAAATCATACTGAGAATAATATCATCAAACTACTGCTCCGTAATTGGCTTCACCCGTCTTATCGCGCAACCCCGCCATTTTTTATATGCGCAATTGGAGGAGTAGGGGAGAGAGAGAGAGAGAGAAAATACTCCAGTGACACAAGCAGCACAGAAAATAAAGAATGCACTCCCCTGTAAAACACTTGCGAGGCAGCCGCGGTTTAACGGGGAAATCGCTTAGCGTTAAAAAGGAGGGCCCGAAATTCCTCGGCCGTCGCGCGCATGCGAACATCGCGGGGAGTCACGCACTCCTGTCGATGAAAGGGCTCCCCGGCTGGTCCTGAAAGGCGTCTATCAGAGCTCTTCCGCGGAGATGAGAGAGTTCCCCCGCACGCGCGGGTCACCCGCCCGGGCCCCGATGGCGAGGCTTCACCTGCCTGACACGCCCCGGAACGCACAACGCGCTGAGCCGGCCCCACGCTCGACGCACGACGCCTGTCCCCGGAAGACCTCTCAATGAGAAAAATGTTACCTCTCAATCGAGGGCCACAGTGAGTGGGAGTTTGAATAAATCAAGCGCTCATACATAAAGCAACAGTTTGCCAGCATGCTTGCTCTTTTGGCTTCACCGCAGAATGATAAATTGGGTTGAGGCACAGCTTCCAGTCCGAAAGGGAACGTTTTTTTCCTAATCCGAAATCACAAGATTGGATTACGGAATTCATTTTTCATAATTTTGCATAGAATATGAAAAACATGACAAGGAGAATGTATTAAAAGCACTGTAATTATGGAATGTAAAATGCAGACGGTTGATCTTGGGGCAGTTATATTTTTAGAACTGAAAGACAGAAATCTGAATTTGCATCTCTTCAATAGGTTTGCAGATCAATGGCAGATTTAGTGAGGACTCATTACTATAGGCGGAAATTGTTGTGATGAGGATATGACTCACAAGCAGAAAAACCTATATAGCACATTATAACTGCATATACTGCATACAGCCAACTGGTCAGAAAAAAAAAAACTGTTGACATAACTTTTACTAAACAATTCCTAAAATTCATTTGAACTGCACAATTATCCTCACTCTGGAAATATGATATTTGTATTCAGACTTTTTCAGCTGTGATATTAACAAAGACATATTGGTGCCAACAGAAGATCCAAAATATATTACCTAATACATTTCATGAGGGTTTTTTAGCCTTTCATTTAATTGGACTCAACGGTTGAGTACATCTTATTTGGCAACAAGTGTGGCAACCAGCCTCTTGACAAAGCTCCCACAAAAGACATTTGGTAACACTTTACAACAAGGTTCCATGAATTGGCATGAACTAATGCAGTTGTTAACAATCTAATATTGAGTAGTTCATCTGTGCCGCTCTGTTAATGTATTTGTACATTATCAATTGATGTTAATTAATTCGTTAATGTCAATTCATATTAGAATGAATGAAAAAGTCAGTTAATATATTCATTAATGGTTAACTAATTTTAAGTTCATCCTATGGTTCGCTAATGTATAAAAATCATGTAACAAATACGTTAGTTGTTAACTAATACAAAGTTAATTTATGTTAACAACTACATTGGTTAATGCCAATTCGTGAACCTTATTGTAAATTGTGACCAGTTTATTAAACCATTACCGAACCAGGGAGGTCCAATTAATGTGAGCATCTAAACATTTTTAACCCCCTAACTCTGCCTATTACTAGTGTGACCAGCCTTCATTTGTTCCCCATTACAGGAGGCAGGAGAAGGAAGCCCTGCACTCCTCACCACAGGGCCCTCTAATTAGCCCTGATTTTAATAAGTTTTAATAAGTTTGCATAACAACCGAAAGAAAATGTGAAAGCCATTTGCATATCGCAGGCCTCCCTAATTACACACTCATGATTAAAGGAGGATCTAAAGCGGGAGCGAAAAGCCCCCGCCAAACAAAAGTCAGCGCCCGCCCCCCTGAGCTCCCTCTCTCTCCCCTGACAAAAGTTTCTGATCCCCACTCAGCAAGCGGAGGCAGAGCGAACCCTTACGCAACGCCCGAGCCTTCTTTCAGCTCCCAGCAGCACCAATCAAAGAGCGCTCTGACTCCAGCTCGCCTCTCTCCCCAGATTCACTCCGCTGCCCGCCAAGCCCCATCACGGTCTCATCAACAGCTGCATCTCCAGCTACAGGGGTGCCTAACGCGCGTTCGGGCTCCGCGCATTTACATAACGCCAAACCTGCGACGGTGTAGCCGTTACAAACTCGACAGCGCTTTCTTTCTGTAAAATGGCAGCGTTATTGAAAAGGGAATATTTGCCCCGCGCGTTTGGGTTCAGCCTGGCTCTCTAGCTGTTGTGCGCGTTCGGAGCCGTGGCCCATACATTATTCATGGCTGGATGTATACCGCTCCGCGCACTCGGCTTTGTCAACGCGTTGTAAACACATGCGCTAAATTATTAAGCAAGCTAAAGGAGGTGCTGTGCTTTAGCGGGCTTGATCCATATGATGACAGTTTGGATAGGCTTTAACAAGGAACTGCCTAAGCGCCTGTGGACGGCCATTAAATATGCAGGCGCGGCCTGTTTTTCGCCCCGCCGGCACTGTCTCGCCGGCCCCATATTTCACATGCCAATCAGTCCGTCATCTGTCTCCTCCACATCACTCCCCCTTCCATCTGGAGACAGGCCGCCGCGACCTGACCGGGGCTGAAAGGCGCTCGCGTTCAGAGTCACTTCCGATTAAACTCCGGCAGGAAAATGGCCGCTAATGGCGAGCTGAAATAAACACCCCGGAGGCCGGCGGTTTGGCACCCTCTGTTCTGCGGGAAGGCGGCGGAGGAAACACGCCGGGAAGGGTAGCCCGCGGTCCGATGCTCTTCGCGGAGGCAGGCGCTCCGTTTTAGGTGTCGCCGAACGGCGCGGTTAACGTTTAGAACGGTGGCGTGATGAAGGTTTGAGCGATGGTGGCGTTCCTGGCGTAATGGCTGATATTCACTTTTCCCACAGCCTCTGTTACAGCTCTCCTCACAGCCCGTGCTGCTCGTAGAGCACTAAAGCAGCTGGAAGTGGATAGCTTTTATTGATATAATGTTTGCTCTTCTCTCAGTCAACAGTGTTAAAAACAAGCAGCCAAGCTGCACCCCCCTCTCTCCTCCACCAGTCTAATGGCCCTTCTTACCCATAATGCTGTAGTGCACTGGTGTCTAAATGGACAATACTATTTGAGCTAAAAATCTTTTGAAGCTGTGTATATGGGAAGTGGCTGTTAAGTAAATATTCAATATGACCTTTTAAAAAGGTTTGCAGTCCAATAAATACTAATTTCCTGATGATCTAATTAGTCCCGGGGGACTGTGTCTTCATCTATTATTAAAATAAAAACACGGGACCTCCTATTTGCTGGATGTATGACAGATGAGACGAACACAATGGGTATTATTTATTAAAGCCGTTCTTAATCGTGCTGCAAAGCCCCGCCGTCGTGCTCCTGATCTCCTGCACCACCACCCAGCGTTGCACACATTAGGAAGGCGGAGATTAAATAGCGGGAGGAAGTGCCGATTGGCTGGCGGGCTTGCAGAGAGAGGCCTTTCATTAGCGCATAACAGGCCCGCTGCATCCCAGCCCCTTGTGAAGAGGATTCTCAACAACCGCTTAACACAAAGGGCCCGCTCCTAATTCCATTACTGATGCCGGATACTGATAGACCCTGACAGAGGGCTGAGCCTCCACCTTCCAGCCGATTGCATGTGGACCTGGCCTGCGGAGGATCGTATTGGGGATCAGAAGGTGGTGTCACGGTCTCCATCCCTACCCCCGACACCCGCTCAGCAGTGTGGGCAGTGAGGGGCTTGGTCTCCCAAGACGCAGCTGGTTTACTGCACACACACACACACACACACACACACGCGCGCGCACACCTTGGTTTATGTCTTCTGGTTTGGATGGCCCGAGTGAAAAAGCCAAAGCAATTAAAGGCAGCGCTCTTTGGTGCCCAATAACTCATTAGGAGTATAAATGGGCAGGAACCCTGGGGAATCCCGCAGAGCGCAATTTACAGCTATAGCACCCGCCCGTTCCGCGTCCATATCATTACGGCCGGGGCGGCCGCATTAATGCAATTTGTTTTGTTAAGGTTAAAAATCATAATAGCGCTCTTTCATTTTCATTGGTGCTGCTTTGTTCATTCATCATAATGTGCGTTAGATTTGTTAAAGCTCCTAAGTGAGCACAGCAGGCCCACTGCACGGCGATCCGCACGGCTCTGTGTGTTCCGCCGACATTTGTACCAGGATAATTATGTCTGGAACAAGTCGCGGGCCTGAATATTAGTTTGCCATTGAATACGGTTTAAGCCTTAAAATCTCAAGCGCGCCTTTTCCTTCCTGAAGGGAATTACAGGGGTGTGGTGCAGTGTTGGGTGGCCATATACCAAGCACCCACCAACTGTCAGCAACCCTACGACCCCCACAACCAACGGTCGCGGTCACACTCACGCAATCTCCGAAGGCCGCAATCAATGACGTCAGCGGCCGTACAGCCCAACTCCCACCACAATACCCCTCGCTTTGCATACAAATTACAGGTAGAGGGGCTTACAGTCTCACTGGCCCACAATCAATGGCTTCCCAAACAGAGGGCACTGAGCTAAATGACCATTTACTGCCTTCCTTTATTGAGTGGTCAATACCCATATGGCCACTGGTCCATGGCGTAATCCCAACTAATGAACGGTGTCTTTCTGAGACCAGGGACTGACAGTAGCACACATTCTTAGCGCAGCAGCCTGGTAATCTACACAGCACAGTGCCTGTGTGTGGGACACTGCAGTCAGCCATTACACTGAGAAAATAAAGACTGTTGGCTAGTGGAGAAGCTGGTCACCATTTTGTAAGAATCACTCTACATGGGCTTGAGAAGGCATAGGGATGAAGGCATAGGGAAGTGACAAAGACTACTCACATACAATGATAGTATTCAGATATTTAAGGGTATCCCTTAAAAACTGCTAACAGTACGTGGAATATAAATGTCGGCTTCAAACATTTTTCAACAAAGTGTGTAATAAACCTCAAGGTGAGATTCAAGAAAATAATGAACTGTGTCAGAAAATGATAATACAAGCACCCAGAACGTGCATGTAAACCTGCGCTTAGTATACTGTTGCATGTCATCGGGAACATCATAGGTCAGGAAGATTAATTACTTTTTAGAAAGAAATGAAGAGGGGTGAAAAGGGGTCTCGTCTCAGTTATAGCTCGCTAGAAAACAAGATGCAATCATTACCCTCAGACTACGAATGAGACCGTTTGAACTTTGCCGTCTGGTGCGAGGGACAGAACTGCTCGGCGCAATAGCCACCCCCACGGCCAAGCGCAATGTGTTTTGTGTTTCACGAAAGGTCCGGTCCATCTATCCCAATTTAAACAGGGCGCGCGCGTCCCAAATCACTTCGTCCCACGCCGCTTGCTCTCACACCGCTCGACTACTCCGAAGAAGGGCTGGCATCACCTTCCCTCGTAAGTTCCACAAAATTTCATCGTAAAATGGACGCCACTTAGAGGCTCCCGAACACAATCAAAACGAATGGACGGCGCATTTTCTCTCTGACAGGACGAAGATGAAGCGTTCCGCCCGGCGGTTTCGGCCGGAGCGCGCGCGGGTCCTGGGGGCCGCGGCGCGAGGGCCCGAGACCGCCTCCCCAACCGCGGGGCCTGCAGGACCGGCCTCCGCTCCGCCATCAATCTCTCTCCCTCGCTCTTCCCTCTCTCTTTCATCAGTGCTCATCTCTCTTTCGCCTCCTCTCCTGAGCAATGGCCCGGCAAATTTCCTGGTTCACTTCACTGAAATGTAACAAATATTCTGTGACACCGGGAGAATCATCTCTCCTCACTCACCGGAGTCCCTGATGCTCTCCATGGCAAAGAGCACTGCTTCTCTGTCACCCTCTCTCCTGCCTTACACTCTCCCCTCAAATCGCTTTCTGTGTTGAGTCAGCACATAGTGCCCGACTGTCCGGAATACACACACGCAAATGCACACATACACACGCACTCGCAAATGCACACACGCGCGCCGACACGCACACGCGCGCGCGTACGCACACACATATACTGTATACACACGCTCACAAATGCGCACGCACACACGCAGATACTGTATAAACACACATATGCAAATGCACGTGCACACAGACACACAAACACGCACAAAACTACTACCAAGCTCGAATAATGCATATATTTTTTTATATAAGAATATATAAAGAATATTATTTATTATGTTGGGCCAAGAGCACGGTGACAGTGGGTGCATCCTAATGAAGGAGATATACCGACATTAAGATCTGCTTTCACAGCTTTGCTGTAACACAGTCAGGAATTCAGCTAAAACGGGACACAAATAATTAAAGCCGAAAAAGGTTGAGCTTGTGTCTAAAAAAGAGAATACATGTTCCGTTAAAATGATTGAACGTGATGGAAACGGCCGTAATTGGGTAGACCCTCGCCTGTCATCCTTTTGCTGCGCTTTCAACGGAGGAAGAAGCTGGCGGTGATCCATTTTAATGTCCCTTCCATTAAAACCCGAAATAATGACCTTAGATCACCGTCCATGCCGTGCGCCCCTAAGCCCCTGCTAAAGGTGGAAGTCACAGATAGGAATTATCTCATTAAATATTTAATTCCCGAATTTCTCAAGTGAGTTTATTCTCCTTAAATCTTTAATGAAGATTAAACATTCCTAACAAAGACTAATCGACACCCCTTTAGATAACAATCTGAGACTAAAGGAAGTGTAATTGAGTCCTCTGATCACACTTTGTGGACACACGCTTACACACACACACACACGCTCGCACATACATAGAAGTGCACGCACACACACACACACTTAAAACTGATAAAGAACAAATGGCCAGTCTTGTGGCAGTGGGGAAATGAGTTAATGACTTGTAAGCCCAGCTCAGGGCCAGCTATTGAAGGAACAAGGTGATGGGGTTGGGTGGGGTTTGGGGGGGCATGCTTAGGAATCCATGTCACTCTCTGTTCATAAAAGGTCCCTCTTTTTTCATTAAAACAAAATTACTGGTACATACCAACCACCAATGGCTAAGCGGCTTTAAATCAGAATAAAGCCTGTTGTTTTCATGTTCCTTATTGACATTGTCACAGACCTAGAATAATATTGCCGATGAAATGACTATTCCGTCATTATGTATTCTTTCTGCACCCAATTGCAATATCATATGTGGTTTCCAGACAGCCATAGAGGCAAATATGGCCACTTTATACTGCATCAGGACTAAGTGAAGGTGACACATCAGGAGATGAAAATCTTGTCATTTATTTATGTGTCTTCGATATGTGACAGGCTGTGTATGTTAATGTCCCGGCTTTTTGCTCAGGAGGAGAAGACAAAACCTGATTGCTGTACAATAATGGCTGATGTCGGAAGGGAGCACGGTTACCGTGGCTCCGACCTCTGCCCCCCTGCCCTGTCGCTCTCCTCATACTAATGTGAGAACGCGAGAAAGAACAGAGGGCCGGCCGCTATCTCTCCTCTCTCATTCATCCCGCAAAAACACGTAAAGGCCATTGATGTATTATGTACAAACACATTCTCGGTGTGATGTCAGAAACGGCGTGCAAACTGAAAGCAGCTGAACTCTGGGACAACAGCTGAGGTGGTTAAAAGAGAGGCAAGGGGGCCCGGAACCTGGCCCCACACTCGCACACCCTGAACCTGGCCCCAACCTCACCACCCTGAACCTGGCCCCAAACTCACACCCAGAACCTGGCCCCAACCTCACCACACCCTGAACCTGGCCCCAAACTGACAACCTGGAAACGGGCCCCAACCTCACCACCCGGAACCTGGCCCCAAACTCACACCCTGAACCTGGCCCCAACCTCACCACACCCTGAACCTGGCCCCAAACTCGCACACCCTAAACCTGGCCCCAAACTCACACCCAGAACCTGGCCCCAACCTCACCACCCTGAACCTGGCCCCAACCTCACCACCCGGAACCTGGCCCCACACTCACACCCTGACCCTGCCCCCAAACTCACACTCTGAACCTGTCCCCAAACTCACCCACCCTGAACCGGGCCCCAAACTCACACACTCCAAACCTGGCCCCAAACTCACACACTCCAAACCTGGCCCCAAACTCACAACCTGGAACCTGGCCCCAAACTGACAACCTGGAACCGGGCCCCAAACTCACGACCCGGAACCTGGCCCCAAACTCACACACTCCAAACCTGGCCCCAAACTCACACACTCCAAACCTGGCCCCAAACTCATCACCCTGAACCTGCCCCCAAACTCACCACCCTGAACCTTCCCCCAAACTCATCACCCTGAACCTGCCCCCAAACTCACACCCTGAACCTGCCCCCAAACTCACACCCTGAACCTGGCCCCAAACTCACCACCCTGAACCTGGCCCCAGACTCACACCCTGAACCTGCCCCCAAACTCACACCCTGAACCTGGCCCCAAACTCACACCCTGAACCTGCCCCCAAACTCACACCCTGAACCTGGCCCCAAACTCACACCCTGAACCTGCCCCCAAACTCACCACCCAGAACCTGGCCCCATACTCGCATACCCTGAACCTGGGCCCAAACTCACACCCTGAACCTGGCCCCAAACTCACAACCCGGAACCTGGCCCCACTCTCGCGCCCCTGAAGGGTCCTGCCACACTCACACCCCCTGAAGAGTCCTGCCACACTCACACCCCCTGAAGGGTCCTGCCACGCTCACACCCCCTGAAGAGTCCTGCCACACTCACACCCCCTGAAGGGTCCTGCCACACTCACACCCCCTGAAGAGTCCTGCCACACTCACACCCCTGAAGGGTCCTGCCACACTCACACCCCCTGAAGAGTCCTGCCACACTCACACCCCCTGAAGAGTCCTGCCCCACTCTTGCAGCCCTGAAGAGTCCTGCCACACTCACACCCCCTGAAGGGTCCTGCCACACTCACACCCCTGAAGGGTCCTGCCACACTCACACCCCCTGAAGGGTCCTGCCACGCTCACACCCCCTGAAGAGTCCTTCCACACTCACACCCCCTGAAGGGCCCTGCCACACTCACACCCCCTGAAGGGTCCTGCCACGCTCACACCCCCTGAAGAGTCCTGCCACACTCATACCCCCTGAAGGGTCCTGCCACACTCACACCCCCTGAAGAGTCCTGCCACACTCACACCCCCTGAAGGGTCCTGCCACGCTCACACCCCCTGAAGACCCCCTGAAGAGTCCTGCCACGCTCACACCCCCTGAAGGGTCCTGCCACACTCACACCCCCTGAAGAGTCCTGCCACGCTCACACCCCCTGAAGGCCCCCTGAAGAGTCCTGCCACACTCACACCCCCTGAAGAGTCCTGCCACACTCACACCCCCTGAAGAGTCCTGCCACACTCACACCCCCTGAAGAGTCCTGCCACACTCACACCCCCTGAAGGGTCCTGCCACGCGCGGGCCGATCGGCTGGGCGGGCAGAAGATGAACGGTCTCATTTTCCACGCCCCGCCGGGCAGCGGCGTCCTAAAAAGCGGGGTGTTGAACGCGGCGGTTCTGAGCAGATTGGTTATCAGACGCTGTGCACACGCATGGCGGTGCGTGGCGGTGATGGATCGCACCTACTGCACACACAACGCTGAACACAGGGCCAGCCCGGGAAACCGCAGTGAAAACATCCCTCTCCATTCACTTCAAAGCGAGGAGAACCGGCTTATTGTATGAACGTGTATGTGGGGTTGTGTGTACAGCGTGTGTGCGTCTATATGTATGTGTGTGGGGGTTTGTGTTTGTGTGCGGTTGTGCGTGTGTGTGTGTCTGTAAAGGTGAGTATAGTGTGTGTTTGTGCAGGTGGGTATACATGTTTGTGTAAGATTGTGTGTGTGTGTGTGTGCAGGTGGGTATACATGTTTGTGTAAGATTGTGTGTGTGTGTGTGTGTGTGAGTGTGTTTGTGCAGCTGGGTATACATGTTTCCATAAGAATGTGTGTGTAAGCGCTTGTGTTGCTGTAAGTGTGAATGCTGTAAGAGAATAAGGGTATTGCCTGTGTGTGTTTGTGTGTGTGTGCGTGTGTATGAGTGTGTTTGTGCAGGTGGGTATACATGTGTGTGTAAGAGTGTGTGGGTACGTGTGCATGCTGTAAAAGAGTAAAAGCGTGTGTGTGTGCATGTGTGCATGAGCTTGTGTTTCTGCATATAAGTGTGCGTGTTGTAAGAGAGTAAGAGTGTGCATGTGTGTCTGTGTGTGTGTCTATGCGCTCTTGTTTCTGCGTGTAGAAGAGTAAGAGAGTAAGAGTGTGTGTGTGCATGTGTCAGTGTGCGTGTGTAAGTGCTTGTGCTTCTGCGTGTAAGTGTGCGCGCTGTACGAGAGTGAGAGAGTAAGAGTGTGTGTGTGCATGTGTCAGTGTGTGTGTGTAAGCGCTCGTGCTTCTGCGTGTAAGTGTGCGTGCTGTACGAGAGTAAGAGAGTAAGAGTGTGTGTGTGCATGTGTCAGTGTGTGTGTGTATGCGCTCGTGTTTCTGCGTGTAGAAGAGTAAGAGAGTAAGAGTGTGTGTGTGCATGTGTCAGTGTGTGTGTGTAAGCGCTCGTGCTTCCGCGTGTAAGTGTGCGCGCTGTACGAGAGTGAGAGAGTAAGAGTGTGTGTGTGCATGTGTCAGTGTGTGTGTGTAAGCGCTCGTGCTTCCGCGTGTAAGTGTGCGCGCTGTACGAGAGTAAGAGAGTAAGAGTGTGTGTGTGCATGTGTCAGTGTGTGTGTGTAAGCGCTCGTGCTTCCGCGTGTAAGTGTGCGCGCTGTACGAGAGTAAGAGAGTAAGAGTGTGTGTGTGCATTTGTCAGTGTGTGTGTGTAAGCGCTCGTGTTTCCGCGTGTAAGTGTGCGCGCTGTACGAGAGTGAGAGAGTAAGAGTGTGTGTGTGCATGTGTCAGTGTGTGTGTAAGCGCTCGTGTTTCCGCGTGTAAGTGTGCGCGCTGTACGAGAGTGAGAGAGTAAGAGTGTGTGTGTGCATGTGTCAGTGTGTGTGTGTATGCGCTCGTGCTTCCGTGTGTAAGTGTGCGCGCTGTACGAGAGTGAGAGAGTAAGAGTGTGTGTGTGCATGTGTCAGTGTGTGTGTGTATGCGCTCGTGCTTCCGTGTGTAAGTGTGCGTGCTGTACGAGAGTAAGAGTGAATCTCCCCCGTGGAAAGGAGAGAGCAGAGGGTCGTCTCCTGAGCCTTTTTATCATAAACACAAATCTAACAGCAAAACTCATCAGCAGAAAAACAGGGACAAATCCGCCCAGTGCTCAGGGCCATTTCGCTCTTCCCTTCTTCATATGGGGGGGAAAAGATGAAGTAAAAAGAGTCAAGTGGTGTGGAAATGAATGCAGTGTGCCTCTGCATTGTGCTCCGGTGGCGTCCACCTCCCTCCTCCACCCCGGGCCCGTACGTCCCCAGGCAGGGCTCGGTCCCTGCGTCCTCCCCGTTCCGTTCCGTCCTCCCGCCTCTGTCACTAACATATTGCTTTCATTCCGCAGTCGACCTGTTAAACGCAAACCTATTTATATTTCTTCTTTCCGCACATTAGCGCTGATCAATTTTATAGGGGACTTCAGGCAGATTCATATCAGAAGTGGCGGTCGTGATTGAACCGGGCATGCTTACTGTTGTGTGCGTAGCTCAGAGCCATAATGGCTTCCCAAACTAAAATTAACCTTCCACTTCCGAGGAATGTACAGGTGCGCACGAGTTCTACCTGCCCCGGCGTTGGAAACGTTTAATCAATGGTAAGTTCAAGGACAACCGAACGCGTTCTACCCGCGACGCCGGAAGAAATATCACATTACATTATTGGCATTTGGCAGACGCTCTTATCCAGAGCGATGTACAATAACAACACAATATGTAAGCAGAGGTAATTGTGAGGATGTAACCTCCCTGTTGTGCACGCCAAAACCTGAAAAACTAAAAAAAGGAAAAAGAAACATGGCCATCATCTTACAAACACATGCTAAGACGACAGGATGGGTCAGGTCAGGCTGATCTCAGCTGCCTGTGCATGTTTTGAATGCCCTGTAGGAAGCTTATTATATTGTAAATAACAAAACGAACTATTCCCATTGATAACTCAACTGTCATGAAAAATACATCATTACATAAAGAAGCGCTGCACTTCAACTACCACTGCATTTGGATCCATTACTGTTCTAAAACAGCTATTTAAGAATTATTAATTTTATTGATGACATTTAAATTTACCAATTTTTTGCACAGATTTTGTTAAGGATGTTTAGTTTAACATGTGCATATTTAACATATTGACTGATTTTTGGGATTCAAAAAATGACTTACTTGAAGATTTCTGAATATTTCTACATTACATTTATTATGCTGGCTGCCTGCTGATGCGGTTGAGGTTTTATTGTAAGTTGATCTAAAGTCTAGGTTTTTATTGAGCGTTATTTTGATTAAAATATTATTTCCTACCAAATGAAAAGTGCTATAAAAGATTGGGAGTGACATACCCTCAAACACCTGCACATGATTTGCATGTCTGGCAAAGACAATGTTAAACACTGCTGTTGCTGAGAAACACAAGTCAAAAGACTTATGATATTATCAACCAGCCATGTCTCCAGGTTCATGAGAGCACACAAAGTGTTCCACTTCCTCCATTTGTCATTTCATAAAATACAGATTTGCGATGAATATCACATCTATGTCTGATACATGTATATGTTTCTCACACTGTAATTCTGTTCAATATGGATTTCCATACTTCCATATCTCCCTTCAAGAGACAAGTTATACGTAAATGCTACTAATACTACTGCTACTACTATAATAATCATACTAATAATAATAATAATCATAATAATAATATAATAATGGTCATAATAATAATTATTGTGTGAGTATGTGTGTAATAATAATAATTATTATTATTATAATTATTTCCATTATCAACTTAGGTCTGCAGATATGTGATATTCTCTTGCCTGTAAAAACTCACCACTCTTTATACAGACCACCAGGAAAAGACATTATTGAAGGCATGGGTACTGTGACTGGACACAGCCCTACCATGGTCCTATGAAAATAATCCATTAACAGTCCACTCCACTTCCTTTATAATAGACTTAAACACACACACACATACACATGCATGCACACGCACACACACACGTGTACGAGCATGCAGACACATATGCACGCACGCACGCACACACACACACACACATACGCGCACGCACACACACACACACACACACACTCTTGCAGGGCCCAGAGAACAGCTGACTTCAACATTTTTCTCCATTTCACAAAAGTAGCCGTGCTGGTGTCAACATGATGAATGGGGGAGCATGGGGGAAAGTGTGCACACTTACAGTACACTGCAAGAGAGATAGATCTGCAAAAGCCGCTGTACTTTACACAATGTGTAAATATAGGGACACAAAACAATAAAGTATTGGGCATTAACATGCTTTTAACTCCAGGCTGAAGGAGGTAAACATGGAACAGAAACGACTTAATCTGGCCCGACATGAAGAAAGCAATGGAGCTACTGAACATGGCACTGCAGAAACCGTACCACTATTTTATAGAGCTGATGAGCACAAAATTACAGTCATTTGTCTGAAATTCCCCAAGTCTGAAGATGTAATTTTCATATGACTGCTAATCTTGTTTACAGTGATCTATTTGTGTTGGAGAAAAATCCATGTACTTAATTCTTCTTGTGTTTTATTATATATACTCAACAATTCCAAGTAATTTTTTCCCTAACCCTACATTTTTTCAAAGGTAAATAAACAAATAAATAATTCAGTAAACAAATAAAACACCTATGCACAAAACATGGTTGCATAAATAAAAGGAGACATTTTGGATATTTTGTTTTACTAATCTACATGACGAATATTTCATACAAGATGGTTTTGATTGGTATAGCCTTTAGCACTGGTCAGGAGAACAAGATATAATGCTTTATATTGTCCAGAGCATGTTGGCATGGTCTACCGTTGTGATGCCTCCCTCACTCTCGCTCCCTAAACCCGGCAGGACCTTGTTCTTGGCGTGCCTTCTTCGCCTTTCCCGCTCCTGGTGCTGATGTACATTTTTTTACTCCGATCCTCCACCGCGGAAAGCCCGGATAATGATTCTCATTGGCAACTTTACAGAACTCAGTGAATAAGGTTCTGTGAATTATAACTGTAAAGCATTAACGGGCCAGCAAAAAGGCATAGGATCTTTTTTTATGACACTATTTCTGCATCGGTCATTAAACAGGTGAGGAAGGATTAACGAGCAGCCGGAACTTTTTACTGTGTTTGATTGAAAAGATGCAGAATCGCGGGAGATATCCGCGAAGAAATCAATAATAAAACGGGAGTGGAAAAAAAGGCGATTAGAATGTCTGCAACGCGGAGCGGTCTGTCAGTGTGTCGGGAGGAAATGCACACAGGAAGAAGCACAAATAAAAAACACGCACACACTCGATGCGTGCACAGACACACGCGTAACATACACAAACACGCTCCCTCACACAAACACACACATGCATGCACACACACATACAGACACACATAGTATACACAGACACACACGCATAACATAGGCAGACACTCTCTCTCTCTCTCTCTCTCTCTCTCACACACACACACACACACACATCACACGTGCAAGGAGACACACACACATAACATACACAAACACACACATGCATGCACACACACATACAATCACACATAACATACACAGACACTCTCTCTCTCTCACACACACACACACATACACATCACACACGTGCAAGGAGACACACACGCATAACATACACAGACACTCACATACACGCAAACACACACACGCACACGCACACGCACACGCATGCGTACACACAAACACACATAACATATACAGACACACACACTCACAGCAGCCAAGCCAGAGCCTGTCAGCGTGTGAAGAGGAAATGCACACAGGAAAAAGCACAAACGAAAAAGAAACGCACACACATACACACACATTCACACAGACATCAAGAGAATATATTTTCTGTGTTGACTTGGCCCAGCTGGGGCCAGGCTACAGGCTGGTCTCTGGTCTTGGGGGTGAAAGACTGCTCCGTGTCTGGCAGGCCGATGATAGACTCTGAGCCTATCATTTCTCGCGTCTTAACTTCAAGTCTTCTTGAAAAGAAGCAGGTAGAAAGGACAAAAGATAAATGTTTAGTACCACCTGCTGGACAGTGGCTGTCACATTGAGGAAAAATTACTAGTGCACCCGAACAGAGCCCCTTCAACGTCTTCAGCACCAAGTCTCTCTCATACATCGCACCAGATGTGAATTGACAGAAAAGTGCAAGATAACTCAAAAGCGGTCCAATTTAGGCGCATGTTTCTCTTCAGAGACACTTTTGAAGGAGCGTCTAACTAAAGGACATTGCAGAAGTGACATCGCTTTTTCAGAACTTACAAAGATCTGTTTGCCCATGGAATTTACAGCAAATACATTTTAGAAATGCCCGCTGCAGTTTATCAAAATCTTAAAAAGTCAAGCCCTCAAAAGTATAGCTATAAAATAGGAATCGTCAGAGAGCAACTCTGAGGGGATTTTTACAAAAAATGCAGCCTTCCTACTCCAAACCAAGACATTGTACTTTCAAATGCTAAACATTTGAATTATATGGAAATGTCATAACAATCAATATGTGGCTCCCGTGCCTCCAAGACCTGCTGCATCTCCCGCAACTGCGAGAACACAAACAGCACACCGAAGGTGAATCAATACGAGCTCCATCTGCCTTGCATACGCACATACAACACAGCCTTTCCTGTGTCAGCCGTCGCGCAGGACCACAACCTGATTCCCAGCAAGACCCGAGTCCTCTCTTCACATTTCTCCCTTAATCTATTCTCCCGAACCTGTACCATCCAGGACACGCCCCGCTGTGCCCTCGGGTGACCAGAGATGTTTGCCACGCAAACCACACCGCCCTGCGTAGTGTTACGGGACTCTTTCATCAGCCTCGGCCGATCAATACGGCCTGTAATCTAGGATGCTTTATTTTCCCTCAATATCCTCCCTGTATGACACGCCGCATTAATACGGGGCCGTACCGACACACGTTCACCAAACACACAGGCTTAAGGACCGGCCTGCTCTGGAGGGGGTTGGTTAGGCCAATAAGCTGCCGATATAATTAATTAATCAGTCAGGCCTCAAGCACGGTAAGTGCGCTTTGGGTGTCTCTTTGAAAGAGGAGCACTTCAATAGGTGGTCAGTCAGTCAGGCTTCGAGGAGAGTGAACAGAGGGGCCATTTTAGTTCTCTGGCAGGCGGTGGCACGAACAGCACTACTCCAGACCCGGGGCGCCGCACGCTCTTGCACCGCGCGGTCCATGATGCATTGCGTTTCTGGCACTCTTTAATTGAGCATAATTCTTCTTCCGCGGGGAATAAAAGCCTTTCCTGGACTGGTTTATACGCCGTCCTTTCTTTTACGGTCATCATACTTTTCCCCGTTTTCGATAGTCTCGTTGTTATTTTAATGTTAATTGTAATGGACCTATTGCGAGACTTATTACGCGCTAGGAGTGGGGATATCTTTTTCGGCAACACAAAAACACAACTTTATGGCCCGGCCCCAGCAGAAACGTCCCCGGTCCGCGTAATGCGTAGATACACATTATCAGCTTTTTCTAAGCACCCGTGGACCAGAGACGTGGAAGCTTTTCCGTCTGAATAATGCAACACTACAACCGCTCCTCCTGTCAGCGCCGTTACGGACATCACTGTTAAATTTTTATGGCTAACAAGTTCCCAAACACATCTGCATCTCCGCCAGCAGATTAACCAAAAACGATCGCACGCCCGTTACTACGACAATCATGAAAACAAGTTTCAATCCTGACCAATGGCTGTTCTTTATGGCGAGCCAGACTTCCTATCTGGATTACGACGAGCAGTATTTAGGCACGGTTTCGCACTCAGGAAATAGCCGTGTCCTTGCGTACCTGTTCGCGGTGGTAACTCACACATTGTGCATATTTGGCCCATTACGCATTATTCTCCATAAAAGAAGAGATTAAGGATCGGTGCGTGCTCTGCTTTGTGTGAGATAAACTGTGGGAAATGTAGGCCGATGAGAAAAACTATGAGAGACGGGGAGGGGCGCAAAAGGTTAGAGCGCGTTTCAAAGAACTACCAGCTCGCCGCCTCAACTCTTTGAAATGATCAAACTTTCTAATTAAAGTCGTGTCATTGCAATTTTGATTTAAATCCGACGAATGAGCCAGAGGGGGGTCTTAACAAGTACAGATATGAGAAAAAAAGTAGGCTGGGTTTTTATGAAAGGGGAATAAATTGAAGCACGATCAGATGGGTGATAGTAAAGTCCCCGGTTACAGGACTGCAGTGTGGCAGCCATTCCGTGGAGGGTGTACTTAATGTAGGCGACATACAGAACATCTATCTCCTCTACGCACTGGCCGCTGTGACAGGGGAACATGGCGGATGGTGGAGCATGGGCGGCGGTTGGAAGTAATGACAAAATTCATTCGGCGAAATAAAATCAGAGGAGAGCCTGTGGACACAAGGACACGGGCGAGACAAGGACGGAGGTATCACTCACCAGAGAGAGGAGCCATACACACACGCTCACAGTGTCGGCTGCAAATCGACTACAAGCACCCATGACGCAAGTGCTACGGCCTTGATTAAGCTGTATTAATTACTCCAGGCCACTTGGGGGTTATCAACTCCGGAGGACTCCGTCCTTTCCCCCTCCCCTTCCCAAAAAACAATCAGGTGATCTTGAGGAGATGGTAAAGATTAAGACATATAGTTGCAGGATTTACGAGTTTGGAAAAGCAATTAAACTGGCTGTCTGTATTAGGGTCCTGTCCAGATTGAGTGCCCCTCCGTCTGCCCCAGTCCACTGGGGTTCCCCTGCAGAGTGTTGTGTGGCCCACTCCGTAACTGCCATGATTTAGATGCTAAACAAACACACCAAAACAGCAAAGAGGGATATTGCGTGCGCACTTCCACAAGAGTAATTGGGTTGAGATTGATCGCTTTCCCAGCAATTAGATTTCCATTGATGGAAAAGTAAAAGTCGCACACATGAAACCAAGAGGGTCAGTAGTCAGGCACAATGATTTGCACATTTATTAAACTGCAAGCAATTTGACCCTCCCCCTACACTGACACCCCAACAAACCCACGCACCTTCCACGGCCCATCCTCCCGCGCCGGGCGTAATTCACCCGTGATGAAGAAGCCGGCGCGTCAGATAATACATCTCTTTCTATTTCCGATATCCCCCTCTTTTTTCTGCAAACTTGGCTGCTTTTTCAAAATTGTGCAGTATTGACTGTTTCGCAGCCTGACCAAGTGAGTCTGCTGTAACGGACAGTACAGTGGTAAAGGAATTATATCATGGCCACTAGCAGTGCAGCGGCGGGCACGGTGCTGGACTTTGGCCAGGGCTTGTAACTATTAGTCTACAAAGAGGCCTAGATGTTTCTGACCTTGTTTCATCGCTGAAGTTTGAGGCTACACAGATGAAAGCCGCGCTAAACACCATGTAGCATTTAACAAACTCCTGGCTCTCTCCCGTCTCCTGGGCTCGGCATGAGCCAGCATCTACCTTTGATATTTTTATTCAAATGCCCACTGTCATTTATCACCTTTGAATACATTCCCAATGCATCTCCTGTCGGCTCTAGTGGAGGACAGGCCATCACTTCAAAAGATCTTTGCTCAAATGTAAATGCGGGCCTCTTGCAAGCATGTTGCCATCTTAATTATTAAGGCCCCGGATCCACACCACGGCTGGAAGGAAAGATAACGAAATACAAGGCTTCGCTAAAGGTACTGTAACAAAATAAGAAGCATTCGCGTGCCATTAATATTAAGTAGAGAGCCATTCTCGGCGCACTCCCACAGGAAATCCAAGGGACGCGTGGCTGTGGAATTTGACTAATGCATTTCTCAGCATGAACAATGGAGACAAATGTTACTTCAAATCAGAAATACTTAAATCCAGCCTTCGATGACTTGAGGCAAATATCATTAATCAACCAATCCCCACCTCGCTTAGCGAGCATGCACAGAGCCAGATGATCCCCTTCCTTTAGTCAATCCATCAACTGCGGTTTGTGAAAGAAACCAGAGTCAGGGTTCAGAAGACTGTGCATTGGGTCTTCACTAACTGGAAGAGTAATTACACCTGAAACAGGATCTGCAGGCCTCTTCAATACCACCCTAACACCCCCTCCCATTGGCTCAATACAATTCTTGCATGTTCCTGTTTGAAAGAGAAGATTCTGGAATAAGATAAGGATAAGGAGGAGCACTTGTTGATGGGAAACTTTCCATCAGAACCTGAGAGAGGTTGTTTTTTCTTCTTTTACCTAAGCTTCAATTTGCTGTTGCTGCATTTCCTCTCCCGAATCTCATCCCCTAAGTCTCATGGGCGGTGGCTGGATCAGAACACTTCCTCCGTCAAACAACCTAACTAATCGGGGAAGAAAAATGTACCACTTCTGTTGACACATCACAAAACAAGCTGGAGAGAAAAGTTTTGATCTACTTAAAAAAATAACTATAAGGTGTACTGATGTACTTTTATATTCAAATCCATGAATATCTAGGTTTTACTGTTAAGCGTTGTTTTGCAAGGCTCCTTTTCTCTCTCTGAGGTATCGTTCTATTAAAATCAACATCAAAAATGGTGGAAACAAACTGCCGTAATTCTATTACAAAAATGTTCCTAAAAGACTACTGAAAAACCCATGGTAAATTGGCTGAATAACATAACTTTAATATCTTTACGTAACCTGTGGAAAATGTACCACGGGGGTAATTGAGATGTACATTAGAAAAAACAGTTAAATATGAACAACTTGTTGTTTGAAAAGTGACTACCAGTAGTCAAATTGGAAGGACGAGGTTGGGCTTCAAAGCAACGTGAAAATAAAATGGAGAAACAGGGCTCAAAGCTTATATTTTTTCCAAGGAGCACTTGTGTTTACCACAGAAATGTACAGTAATACATCCCAGTGAGTATGTGTTCCTAAATTATTTTTAGCACGCATGATTTTTTGTCTGTTTGTATGTGCTTAGCACGGGTGTGTGTTCTCAGGGCTAGAGGGCAGGCCGTTACGGCAGTAAACGGGAGCGGCGCAGAGCCCGGAGGAAGATGAGAAACATGGGGGCTGCGGTGAGCAGACGGGGCTGGCGGTGACCTGCGGAGACGGTGACACCGCTGGAAGACACGCAGGTTGTGTAGCAGACAGAGAGGGCCTCAGCCCCGGCTGAGAAGATTGGATGAGGGGCACTGGAGCGCGTCAGCCTGGCGGTAGACACCGAGACATCAGGGCTGAACTCCATCTGGAGGGGTTCAGCAGCTCCGCAATAACCGGCGGCAGGGTTCAGCGGGCAGCTCGCGTCGCCTGGCCGGCGGGGGCAGGGAGGGCTGACTCCCAGCGCCGGCCGCGCGTGAACCCCGGCTCCCGCCGCCTGACCCAGGTGTCCGGCCGGGCCGAGACGCCGTCAGGGCCCTCGCGCCGTGTACGACACGCGCTTCACAACACGGCTTAAACACAGCCAACGTCTCTACTCCTGCTATTGTTTATCTATTCGTATCGCTCTGACGCCTACACTCTCAGAAATAAAGTGACAGTGGAGGTTCATCTTTTGTTGAAGGTTTGCATTTCCCAAATGTACCCTGAAAGTGCAGTAATGTTTTCTTACAAATTATGAAGTGTTCCAAACAAAAGAGGTACTAGCTAGGGGTACTATTTCATGTGCCGTACAGGGTACCACCCCAGCGACATGTGTTTGTACCTTTTTCGGCACTTTTCCTTTGGACCCTTTTTCTTCAGAACATGGCTTTAAACACATTCAGTATTCTGTGGCCAAGATCTCAACTTTACACTATTTACAGAATTTATTTACCTATTCCTGTCATAAAACCTACAAAATACTAAAACAGTTACTACAGTTATTACTATTATTATTAGTATTATCATTGGAGAAAATGCATATAGAGATGTGGTGCATTTTCTTAGAAACATTATGACTGAAAATATGCCAGGTCTAACTGCTGCCTTTCCCTAGTGCAATAGAAATGAGCTTAGCTTTGAAAGATGAAAGACAGTGGTATCAGGAACAGTTTAACATGAGGATGAAGAAATGGGAGCAGAATGCGCAGGACTTGGCGGGATGTGGAGACCCAGCGCTGGATTGTGCTGGAGTCAGCAGGTGGGCCCAGCCCTGAGGACTCTCCCCTGCTCTTTACACGCCAGCCCAGGCTGCTGAATAATGGGGTGCCCTCTAGCCCCGAAAACACACACACCCGCACGAGTACACACACAAATAAACACATATTTACACACCCACACTTTCACTTTCTGTCTCACACACACACACACACCCGCACGAGTACACACACAAATACACACATATTTACACAGCCACACTTTTGCTTTAATGTCTCACACACACCAGCACGAGTACACACAAATACACTCATATTTACATACCCACACTTTTACTTTTTGTCTCACATACACAGACAAACACTCACCCATTCAAGTACTCACACAAATACACACATATTTACATACCGACACTTTCACTTTCTGTCTCACACACACACACACACCCGCATGAGTACACACACAAATACACACATATTTACACAGCCACACTTTTGCTTTAATGTCTCACACACACCAGCACGAGTACACACAAATACACTCATATTTACATACCCACACTTTTACTTTTTGTCTCACATACACAGACAAACACACACCCATTCAAGTACTCACACAAATACACACATATTTACATACCGACACTTTTACTTTCTGTCTCACACACACACACACAGACAAGCACACACCCGTACGAGTACACACACACAACCACGCCGACCTGCCTTCCACTGCCAGTCTTGCTGGGGAATACCTGGCAGCACACAGTAGCTGGAGCAGATTGTCATACACAGCAGCACAGGCTAATGGGGGACATGAGAGGTGAGTGGACACACAGAACCAGCAGCCCCACAGGCAGCCAGCGACTCAGGGCAGCTTTAACTGCCTCTGCCACTGTATGAATAAATTACATACATTAATTAGCTAATCTAAGCGTGGAGCAGTATTTCTAATGTATACACATATCTGTGTAATAATGTGTCTCGGTCCCCTTACAGCAATGTGCAAACAGAGGACAGCTGGAGGTATAAAAATGGGCGGAAGAAAAAAAAAAGAAAACTTGCGGCTATTTGTAAATAATATTTAATTAATGAGCTTTTTGAATAATAGATGGGCCGGATGTAATTGCGAATGTTTTTACGACGACAGCCTCGGCGTTGCAGGGCTCTTTTCTCCCCTTTTCAATTACGGCGGCGGAATGGGGAGCAGAGGAGGGAAAAAAAAGGAGAGGGAGAAAGAAAAAAAAGAGGAGAAAAAAGGGCCTGGTGGAGGCTGAATTAAAGAGGCTTTTTGTCGCGTTTAATATCAATTCATTCCATGGACTGCTGACACAGCCAGCCCGGAGAGCTCAGGATTTATGGCTCCCTCTAATGGGCATGCTCCGAATCAAAGCCCTGCCGTCAGCACAATCCCGCTGCCATCTCCCTTTTAAAGACGCAGACGCCTTTCCCCCTCGCTCCGCTTCCCCCCGCAGGACACGGGGCCGGGGCTGGGGGGCCGTAAAGCAGCGGGCGGATTCCCCCCCGTCCGCCGCGTTATTAACCTCGCTCCGCGGCGGGAGGAGGAGAGCGGCCCTCTCAGTAAATGCAGAAGAGGAGGGAAGGGATTTCCATCAGGGAGTCCGAATATTCTTTAATTATTTACCGCCCTCCACCCATTCCGATGAAAGGCATTCACAACTATCCTTAAGACGCAGTGTAAACAAATGTTGGTCGAGAGGAATGACTGCAGATGTGACTTTTTTGGTAGAAAATATTGTCTGGGAACGACTGTATGTGTTAAAATAATGGGAAGAAAGCAAGCGGTGTCTGTGTAGCATGTTCCCTGACGAGCCCGCATTACGGAAACACTTCCGCGGCGGATGCTGGGTGTCATGTAAGTGCATTTTCCAGATCCATTACCAGAGTTCAAACACCTAACCAGGTGTCAAGTTCCAATATGTGGAAACCCTGGTTAACTGCGCGCACTGCCATGAGAGCAGGGCGGATAGCCGGGTAAATAACACTCAGGGTAATTTCCTGTGAGCCGCTGGAATGTAGAGTGTAGAGGTCCCGGTTTCCCCCTTTCCCCAGTACTTCAGCCCCTCATTTGTCCTTCTCACCCGCCTGTCCCCCTCCTCCGCTGACACGGACCGCTCTCTCCGTTCGTCATCGTGAGGCTGGACGCCCACGCTGCTGACCAAGGCACAAAATGGCGGAAAAGGACGGCTGGCTGTCTAACGCCCGGCGACGCTGTCTGGCTGTGAAGTGGATAACACAGCTTTAAGTGATATTCCCAGGCAGCGAAACTTTAAAGGAGAGCGCAAGTGAGCAGAAATGTATTGCTTCTTTATTGTTCTTCTTTAGACTGTGCACTGTGTCGGGGTGGCCAATATCTCAACACACACCATTGTTTTGATGATCGCTCTTCCTATCGCTCTAAAGCCTACACTCTCAGAAATAAAGTGACAGTGGAGCTACATCTTTTGTTCTTCAAGGATCGCATTTCCCCTGAAAGTACAGTAATGTTTTCTTCTTACAAACGAGTATGTTTTTCAAGCAAAAAAAGTACAAATTAATTACATATTGCTAGCTAGGGGTACAATTTTATGTACCTACAGTATAGGGTACCGCCCCATCGACATGCATTTGTACCTTTTTAGGCACTTTTTGTACCTTTATTTCTGAAGGTACATTCGTCACCCTGAGGCTGAACGCATATGCTGCTGACGAAGGCACAAAATGGCGGAAAAGGACGGATCGCTGTCTAACGCCCGGTGCTGGCTAGTCAAGAAACCGATAATGCAGCATTAAGTGATATTCCGAGGCGGCAAAACTTTAAAGAAGAGCACAAAGGAGCAGAAATGTATCGCTTCTTTATTGTTCTTCTTTAAACTGTTCATTTTGTCAGTGTGAAACAGCCCTATCCCCCCAAGGTGCGTGGGCTGCCATTAGTCGTACGTATAAAGTAGCGGTGTCAGATTTATCACAATTATTGTTCTCATTATAGCGGGCTTCGGATTCCGACACATTTGAGAAAGGCTACACATCCGCCCTGCTACGCAGTCTCATTCATCACAGCCAGCAATGCGTTTAATGCGGTTATGCGTCTGTTGTGTAGCAGCATCCAAAATAATCCATAGTAAGATATACACGCCGCCTAGCAATCAAAAAGTCCTGGTACTGCCGGTGACTGAATGAATTGAGCAGCGGACCTAATAAGAGGAAATACAGTGCCGTCATTCGTTCGCAACACGCTGGGATGCATCAACAGTTCAATATGTTTTTATAGATCCGCATTGCCTGACCCAATGGGCTCTCTCTCCCTGTTCTAGTGTTAACCATATGGGACCGGCAAGGTTCATTATAGAGGGGCCGCTGCTAAATGAAGCGAGTGTGTCCTGCCATCACGGTTCATTTTCAAGTAAAATGTGAAAAATATTTCCCTCGTAACTCCCTCATGTCCTTTGGCTCCGTTCTCTTTGCGTTTCTCCACATTTGGCCCTCTCTGCCCTTTTAGTCAGGTCTTCTTATTAAATGGGGGGTAACGCGGCCAGTTAGCGAACCCCTCCGAGCAGAAGTTTGATCCAGGCACCCGCACGGCCATACTGCGACCCTTTTGCATGATTCAAAGTAAGAGCGCGGCACTTGGTCTGGAGTAACTGCTTATTTGTTCAATCAGCACCTGCGGGGAGGATGGCTTTTTAAGTACCTGAGAGCACACTTCCCTCCAGCCAAAAAACATTGATCAATACAAACGTCTCTAAAACAATACACGGTAAAGGGCTTTGCTTTAAATGTTGCTACAAGAACAAAAACAGTCCAGGTGTAATATTGAACATAAATAGTGGAGATTACAGGAGTCGCAAAGACACAGCATGGGGAAGACAGTAGGGTATAAGCGCCTAAGTTTCCAGTGAACTTTTATATTAGCTGAACCTTCGCAGCACAACCTAATATTGTGTTTATGTGACTCACGATTTACAGTACCTGGTGTGCTGCTACACAATGAAGTCTATTAAATATTTTATATTTTATATATTATTTTTTCCTATCTTTTTTTCTTTTTCTTTACAGTCGCAGTGTTTCTAAAGTTTCTGAACAAGTGCTGCAGGGTTACATAGTGTTATTACAACTAATGCAGGTCCATATTGTTTTTATAGTGATTTCAGCAATAACGTGGGGCCTATCAGTCATCATTAGAATATCTAAGTTGCAATGAATAACTTGATTTTATTCATTCTAAGTATCGTATAAAAAAGCCTTTATGACCAATGATATCTTATTTGAGCAATACTATATTAGAACATGCAAAATTTAAAACGTGGAACAATGCTGGGGCTACTGTAGCATCAAATCAGCAGATACTGTATTAACGCACAGACCACTGCAGTGGAAGGCTTCTGTTTAAGAGCACCCATAGAGTGTGAATACAGTCCAATGTGCGAGGACAGGTTTTCAACTAGATCAAAATGGAAGTTTCCACAACAAAAACCAGGGAGTTTCAGCCACATTTTTAGCAGGGGAAATGAAAGCTCAGTCCCCTGGTAAGGGTCGTATCTGCCATTTACAGGTAATTTTAGAGAATATCTGCAGCGAATATTCTCCCTGCCGTATGCTGTGAGACCCTGACCTCCAGTGAAAACCATTTCAAGTGCTAGTGTTCTTTTGCCGGGGTCATGTCAATACTTAAATGTAATCCCCTGATAAAGTATCAGGTAATGGAGGAATACATCCCATCTAACTGTATGGGTTTGCAGACAAGCAGAATTTTGTGACTGATGTGAAAATTACATTTGAAATTTACGTAAATGACCAATGAGGTACTATAATACCTACCTAAATATTGAGGGATTTGAAATCACTGCAAATACAGTTGTGGTTGAGCGCTATTTTGTTTCAATCTATTGAAACAGTGTCCAACTGGGCTAAGAAAGGGCCTTCCTGTGGAAGATAATCTGGGATATCATCATCCCTGTGGAGACTTCCATCAGGACCTGTACAGTGAGCTACCCACAGTATATTTGTAGAACAGCGTGAGCACCTTTTTATAATGAAAAGTACAATAGTCATACAAGTGGTTCCAGAAGAGAAACCAAACAGGCTCACTTTTCAATTTTTATGAAGGTTATACTTTCCATTAAATGGCCCAAATACCCATTTAAGTTATCTGTAACTACAGAGACGGGTACCGACTGTGTAGTCACAGTACATTGGGCATATACGTGGCATAACGGAGAGATAACTATTTCCAAGTTTGCCTGCTGAACTCTGAATACCTGGGATTCACACTATAACTGTGAGGTAAAAGAAAACGCCAGACATACACTGACACGTATTGATACAAAATAAGAGAAAGGAGAACTAAGGAGGACAGTAGGCAGAGAAAGAGAGAGAGGGAGAGAGAGATAAATAAAACAAACAGAGAGAAATACTAATACAAATCCCCCAACAGGCTGCATTACAAACAGTATAGGCAGTGTGGAAAACATACTGGGCAGACATTGACAGCACTGTGCTGACACGGTATGAATCACTGTTTTCACACTAACACAAAACAGAGTGGTGCAGATGGTGAGGAGTGCTCTACCAGTGTAAAATAGTGCAGTATTTGTCATGTAGCACATGAATGGCATAACTAAAAGGTGGGAGTGGAGTTTATGCTTATGAGATTGCTTCACTTGATAAATTACTGGTCATTACCGGAAATAGTGTTTATTTATACACACTGTTTGAAAAAAAGTTGTGTATTAATTTCAGGAAAATACCGATTTAGAGACACTTATTTAGATAGAGTAATTTAGATATACACATGCTTACATGCACTGTACCTAAGATGCCTAATGGCTGTTGATGAAAGACTGATAATTTTCTCTTCACTAGAAACAGTTCTTGGTGTCAGTCTCCTATTTATGAGGATACATGTGAAACCGCTTTTATTTTGAAATGAATGGCACGGCCATTAAACAGAACCACTCAAGGTTATCGCAGGCACAATCGATACGTCGGCTTTTTTGTGTAAATGAAGTCCTTCTCCTCTCGCTCCTACCTGAACTGGGGTCTCCTCCCTGGACACTCTAAAACCAGGCCCGGCTTTCACTCACCGCTTTTGAACCTGGCAGTTTTCCTTCTGCCTCTTCTTTCCCTTGAAGTTTGAGATGACTGCTGCACAAGGCCCTGTACTTGTCTTAGTTCACTGAATACCCCTTGTCATTCAGCAAGTCAGTGCCTTTGGAGTTTTACCTCTTCCTGATGCCAAACTGTCTCTCCGTTGTAACGCTGGGGTGTCATCTGAGTACGGCATTTTCGGCTGGTAGGAACAATATAGACAGGGTCTTTGGTGTAACCTTGCAGACTTTATGTTTGAGTATTTTGGTCACATGGTTACAGGGTATGTGTTACCTTATCACTACCGGTTCAGACCTGGTCTCTGGGTCTCTGTAGCTTAATCCTTTCGGCTTCTGAGACATAATTGGTCTGGAAGGGCAGTCACATGGGCCTTTCTGAGATGTTTACATTGGGCTATGGACATTGATGGGAAATCTCTTTGTTATTGTACAGTCCTCATGGTTCTTCACACTGAGAAAGGCTGTGTGTCCCTTGGGGCCTGTTCGCATGGCTTATGTAAACATCAAGACTACTATGACCTTAAGGTGTAGGTGGCGCGTGATCTAGCCAATATCTCCAGGAACAAATTCTATCTGATGACCGGCGGTTCAATTTAAGTAATATAGCACCCTAATTGCAGGATGTCTCAACCTAAAATCATCTAATCCCTAAACCACTGATTACTATACTAATCTGTTAGGGAATCTGTTTTTTTAGAACAAGTTAAGCTGGGCTACTGGTTATTGATTCATTGACTTGCTCAACGATCTGTTCTGTGTGAAAGCCGACCATTTTGTGAAAACTGCTGAATACAACTGACGATGAAGTTGTGGTGTTTAGCATTGCCTGTGGGCCATCTGCTGGTGTCTAGTATACGTGTGTGTGTGTGACACTAACGGCCACTCTCCTGTCACCCGCCATTTTGTTTCCCTGAAAGCTGCCTCTGAGTGCCTTGACAGGGAAACTCATTCGTTTTGCTCAGGCATTTTTTGGCATTAGCCCATTCCCATGTTTGCTGGAGAGCTCTCCGGTGCTTCAGTCGGTGGCTTTGCGGCCAAAGCTGCAGCCAGTGTTGGGCTGGGTCTGGAACATGTCTTCCCTCCCATAAGGGTTATTGAGTGCTGACTGCAGGCATGGTGCTCGCTGGCCGTGTTATGCCATGAGAACTGTTCATATGGTAATTTGTTAGTGCATGTCTCCCGGGCCGCCCTGGACTCAGAGTTGCCCGTGGCATAAATGTGGAGGCTGCTGTTTTTCTCTCTGCTTTTATTACACTGCTGTGGGATTGTAAGGGCTGTCCAACACCGCTGCTTCCTGTGCCAGTATCAGCCATTGTGGGGGCTCTAATGTCCTTGTTACAGCACCCCTGGCACCGTGGTTTGGTTGAAGGCTGAGCGCGTTGCATCATGCTATACTGTCCTTTCGGCTTGTAGTACAGAAGATACAGTGGCGAGAAATCATCCTGTGACTGTATATAAGTGTTTTTTGTAATCAGACAGTGATATCGCTACAGGCCCCTTTCAGCCCTGTCACACAAACAGCGCAGGAGGAGAGGAGGGCGTCAAGCCGAGCTGCTATTCTGGAGCCGAGGAGAAAATCAGTTTGCGAAACGCAGTGTCCAGCATAGTGTCACCCGTTTTCATCATCCGCAGTTAGGAGCTCGTGTTTAAAATAATAACACAAACACTGAATGACATAAATTAAACACAACAATTACGAACCCCCCCTCCACCCCACACTTCCGCTCAGAAAAACATACAAGCACACCCACACGCTGACAACAACGCACTCGTGCCGAACAGCACACACTGCATCTCTGGCACTGACCTGCCCAGCTGGGGGTCTCCATGTACAGCTGACCGCGCCGAGTGGGTGACTCCCTGGTCTCACAGGTGCTGCTGACCCCTGCAGGTGAGACAGTGCAACAGCATGCAGTCACGGTTCAGACCAGCCTCCAGATGAAAAAGAGAGCACATCATCTCTGAAGCTGTATTTCATCCAGACTGTCAAACACGTACAGTACAAGATAAAAGAAAATAAAGCAGAGAACCGCCGTCCCTTTTGTGCTTTTTCATCATCCGTGAGCACGTAGAGCTGAAGTCACGACGTACAGGATTACTCTGTGGAGCGCAGAAAGCCTGTGCTCTCTGGTGTAGAGACAGCGACTGTATCGCAAAATCTATCCTTATCTAAAAAGTGCTGTAAGTGTTGTGTGTGAAAGTGTTGCATTGTCTGTATATGGCATTAGCATAATGTCATTTTTTTCTGTTTTGTGTTTAGGAGGACCAGAGTGGAAACCATTTTGGCTTTACTGTGTTTTTTATGTGTAATTGTAATTGAATGCAGTGCAGGATTATACTATCTACATTGAAACTGTCAAATAACATTTTCTTCTTTAAGAAGTAGTAAACAGATTACAAGATCAAAGATTACAGAGAGGAGGCACATGCATCGCTGTGCTTGGCGTTATGGTATGACCTATAACATACAGTATGAGGCTGCAAGTACTTTTAAATGATCACCTAAATGACACAATATGGCAAAAAGCTAGTTCACAATACAACCCAAAAACACATTAGAGCACGCAGACAGAAATGTGGAAAATCATTTGCGGCATACGCCAAACCTCATTTGACCTACTCGCTGTGGGTTTTGCGGACTATTTCCTTGCATGCACCGCTCCAAGCCTTTCCTTGGTATCTGAAACTACGAGCACAAAAACAGATCAGGAAAGTAGCTAATCCCTCCCTTTGCTCAGATATTCATCGTGATAGGTGCTTGGTGTTGCCGTGCTCCTGGATTATACGCTAATTCCCCTCCCCATCAGCCTAAATAAGGTTATTTTGCTGTGTTTGTGTAGTGTAACTAATCATTTTCTAATCAACTCTTCAGGCAGCGGGAGCACTCAGGCGATGCTCTCAGAGCCTGTTTCCTGCATGCTCTCATTATGCAAATGGAGGCAGGCACCAGTGAGGAGAGCACCAGGGTCCTGAAGGGTTCAGATAAGCACAGGACAGCCAATACCCCACACACACACACACACATACACACACACACGCACTCGCGCACGCACACATACGCTTATATACATACATGCACGCACACACAGGTACACACTCACACACACACACACACACACACACACATGCACACACACACACACGTACACATACGCTCATATATACACACACATGCGCACACACACACACATACACACAGGCACACATACGCTCATATATACACACACACACACACACACACACACGCACGCACACACTGGTACACACTCACACACACATTCACACACGCACTCATGCACACACACCACACACCTACACACACGCACCTATGCAAGCACACACACACACACACACACACACACACACACACACCAGTGAGGAGAGAACCAGGGTCCTGAAGGGTTCAGATAAGCACAGGACAGCCAATACCCCACACACTCACGCACACACACCACACACCTGACACACGCACCCACTCAAGCACACACACACACACACACACACACCAGTGAGGAGAGAACCAGGGTCCTGAAGGGTTCAGAGAGAAGCACAGGACAGCCAATACCCCACACACTCACGCACACACACACACACACACGCGCACACATACACACACACACACACACACACACATACACACACACACACACTCTCTCACATACACACGCACACACACACATGCATGCACATATACACATGCGCACACATGTACACACGCACTCTCCCACACACGCACAAACACAGGCACAGGCACACACACATGCACACACACTGACACATACGTACCCACGCATGCGCACCCAGACATGAATACACAAATACACACACATAGGCACATACAGACACACACACACACACACACACATACATATATGTACACACACAGACATCTGCACACACGCACACACACACACACACACACACACACACATATACACATGCACACACACATACACAAGCAGATATACAGACATGTATGCGCCTAGGCTCAGATACACAAAAGCCTAAAATATCAATTTATGTGCAGGCACAGAGACATTAACTGCATGTGCCAGCAGTGCAACAAAGACACAGGCAATGCATTGAAAAGTGTCAGTTCAGTTGATGTCCCACCATGTCACATTAACCCATTCTGGTAATAACGCATTACTGCTTGTAAGATCTGATGAATTGAATACATAATTCCATTTGCGAAACATGGTTGGGATTGACAAAGGGTAGGGAAGATCAAGATTAATCTAAAAATGACTGAAATCTCGGAGATGGCGTGTCCTCCCAACATGAACTCATATATTACACACTGCTCTATTCCCAGCTGGGGAAGCAGACTCTTGATAAGGATGGAATTGAAAGCACCATGGGACCTGGTAGGAGAAAAATTACAATCTTGCACATTTTATTTTGGAACGACTACCGTATCCAACCGACTCAAAGCCCCAGAGAGGCCCTGCAGTATACTGAGCAAACATTTCTCTGTACTTTTATTATCCTAATTACAACACCATTATGGCTAAAATTGCAGCTCCTCTGATTAAAAATGCACCATGCCCAGCCATTTCCAAAGCATTTGACGAAAGTAAAGCTTTAAAACAGGGGTAGGCATCATTAAATGGTTAACATTAATCTGATCTATAGATCTAATCCATATATAAAACAGAACATGTCAGGAGAAGTGTGGCCACGCTTTCACCTCAGTGCTCTCTCTCTCTCTCTCTCTCTCGCCTCTCTCTCTCTCTCTCTCTCTCTCTCTCTCTCTCTCTCTCGCTCTCTCTCATTCCCAGCTCACCCCTCTGTGGTGAAGCATTGTACTGGAGTCTCGATGTCCCTAGTGCTGGCACTCAGGGGACTGCATGCTACAGTATGTGTGTACTAAAGAGTGCTGCATTTAAATGTGTGTGTGTGTGTGTCTGCATGTGTGTGTGTGTGGGTGTGTGTGAGTGGGGGCATGTTAAATGTTATACAAAAATGGGTATGAGCGCAATACAACAAATTGTGACAAAGTAGTGTACAATACAATTCTGTGTGCAATATATGCATCTGTGTGTTTATGCGCTGTATATGTTGTGGTGAAGTGATGTGTGTATGTGTGCGTGCCTATGTGTGCTGGCATGCATGCAAGTCTACATGTTTGTATATGGCAAAACATTTCTGTGTTTGAGTGCTAGAAAACAACATATGTGTCAGAATATGTGCGGGCAATCTTTATGAGCTTGTGTATTTATGAATGCAAGTCAGAATGCTTGTGCTCACAAGTGTGTGAGTCCGTTGAGGACTCAGCTGTGTGTGTGTATGTGTGTGTGTGTGTGAGGGACTCAGCTGTGTGTGTCAGTTTGTGAGTGCGTGGAATGGTGTGTGCTTATCTGTGGTGTGTGTGTGCCAGTGTGTGAGTGCGTGGGGTGGTGTGTGTGTGTGTGTGTGTGTGTGTGTGAGTGTGTGGGATGGTGTGTGTGTGTGTGTGTGTGTGTGTGAGGGACTCGGCTGTGTGTGTGTCAGTGTGTGAGTGTGTGGGATGGTGTGTGTGTCTGTGCTGTGTGTGTGTGTGTGTGTGTGTGTGTGTGAGTGTGTGAGTGTGTGGGATGGTGTGTGTGTGTGTGTGTGTGTGTGAGGGACTCAGCTGTGTGTGTGTCAGTGTGTGAGTGTGTGGGATGGTGTGTGTGTCTGTGCTGTGTGTGTGTGTGTGTGTGTGTGTGTGTGCGCGCGCATGTCTGTGTGTTTGTCAGTGTGCGAGTGTGTGGGATGGTGTGTGTGTGTGTGTGTGTGTCAGTTTGTGAGTGTGTGGGATGGTGTGTGTGTGTCTGTGTGTGTGTGTATGCGTGTGTGTGTCTGTGTGTGTGTATGTGTATGTGAGTGTCACTCGCTGACCTGCCCTCAGTGAGAAGGCCTCATGCTGGCACAGGCCCAGAAGCCCAGCTTGTGAACCACAGAAAGCATATTGATTTCCTCCCCACAGAAATCATATCTCCCAATCCCTCCCCTCTCACCCCCTCTCTCTGCTTAATTAATTACCATCCTATGGTTCTCAGTATTTTTGGGAACTGTGCCAACGCAATTTGTCATTTTATCAAGAGTAATTAAAAGCTGTTCCTTTTCCTGTTGTATAGGATCTGATTCATTATTCGGATGGTAAAGGAGGATAAATAATACTGAAAGGATGTAGGTTGCTGAATAGCAAATAAAACTAAAAATTGCTCTGGACGCATTCTTTTTTTTGCAGCCAAAGACTCTGTTAGACTCTGTTGCTGTTAAACAAAGAGGGATCTATGTATTCAACAATGATTCCTCGGTACGCCACAACAACCCTCAGGAATATGTCCAAAGATACCAAACGCTAAATTGTGAAATCCTGTCGTGGCACAGCTAATTGGCGCAAAGCTCAAATGTGGCCAGTGGAGGACTTGGAGGTGGAGCCAGGTCCTGATGCAGGTGACCTCGGCAGCCATGTTAGGCCGTGCTCTTCCAGCGAGGAGGTTAAGTGCTGGAGGAGGGAGGAGGGAGGAGGTATACAAGGCCCTGGAGTTATCCCTGGAGCACCCTGACCGCTAACATGGCAGGGCTGCGAGGTGACAAAAGGCTGATTCCATTAAACTCACACTAATTCAGCACGCGCTTAATCAAATCAAATTTAATAACTCCCCACTAAAATTTCACCAGTCTCTCAAGTACCGTAGCAGTGAAATAAATAGCGGGAAAAGAAGCCGTAGGTCCCTCCACCAGATATGTAGGTGTTTCAGACACAGCCAGTCGACTCTTTTTTTATAGAGGGGAAAAAAAATAATTCCTAACCTGATTTCCATTATGAAGATGGACCTGAACAGCATTCGGAGTAATCCCTGAATATACTTTGCTTCCCATTACAGAAGCAATTCTTTGAATGAAATGGAAAATAAATCAATTCTGTAATGCGGGTTGTAAGATCAGAAAAGGGAATGATCTGCGCTTTCCTCGACAGGCTTGTTTTTTTTTCCGTGCGTACGCGTCTGAAGTGCGTTCGGCGAGGAAACCGGGAACGGTGGAGCCCTCTGTAGCGGGAGCTATGTGTCAGCGGGAGATGTAAAGGAGAGACAGGAAAACCACACGATTTTCCTCCACAAAAGAATCATTTTACTTTGTAATGCCACGTACGCAACCTTTCGGGGGCCCCTTTTGCTTTGTAAACTACTTTAGCAACAGACACGACTGGCTATCCTCCAAGCAGATTCAATCTCCAGCCTACATTTCTTTGAGAATAAATAGAGCCGTTGCCTCATTAATTCCCTATATCAAGAGTTTAAATATCCCTCTGGAAGTTTTGAGATGGACACGTAGGCGGCTGCGACTGCTCTCATCGCCCTGGAAACAAACTTAATGGGCAACAGCGGGACAAATCCGAGACACCGGAATTCATCGTCTCCACCAAGAGGGCTCCACGTGTGGAACATCAGATTGAGCCCTTCTCCCTACTTCCATTTCAGTTTACATAACCATTCTTCATAAAACTTCAATTACCTACACTGTATGTTCTTTAATATGTATGGATATTAATGCTTTAATAATGCATCTCTCCAACCCCTTCCCTTGTGATTTGGGTGATGTATATCTGATAAGCATGCTGAGTCCCACGGAAGTAATTGCTGTCTTTGGAATCTATGTGCTGTCAGGCACCTCCTCTGGGGAGTCATCGTGAGAGAGAGCATGCCTTTGTGTGTTTGTGTAGGGGAATTTATGTGTATAAAGGTTATATCAGTGCTCAAGCTCTGGTGGATTCCACGCATCTGTGTATGATATTTCATGTGTTTGTGGTGGGGGTATTTGCGGTGGTGGGGGTATTTGTGGAGGTGGGGGTGAGGGGTGGTAAGATGAGCTTGGAGAGATAGGTTACGGCAGGTTGTTCTTCGAAGCTCAGCTATTTCGCCGAGCGGATACGGTGCTCTTTTTGAACCCCCCCCCCATCCCATAATGCAGGTAGCTGCAGGACACGCGAAGTGCGCCAGCTCCTATTAACCACAGCCCGAGCGCTTTTAAATGCCAACGAGGAGCCGGTTCCGCGTGGCAGAGGTATCCGTGAGGTGTGCGAGTCATGTGACCAGAAAAGCGCAGCGGGTCATCATTACTCATGGCGAAGCGTGGCAGGGCCAGCTCCTGGCCAATTAAAGGAAGCCTCGCACACGCCGCGCCCGTCTCGTAGCGCGGCGTCGCGCCTCTCCTAAACAACATGTGGCAAATGTTAATGAGCATTCCCAAATGCCAGCCCACACCAGGGGCAGGGCTGTTTAGCAGGCACTATTCTGATAAATAAAACAAGGAGCGCTACAAAACAAAGTAAAACTGACCGGGAAGGTGAGAATTTGAGGGAAGAGAGAGAGCGCCTTGCGCAAGACACGCAACGCGTCGTAGCACCTTGGCGTCGCCGTGCGCCGCTTTGCCTCGGCCTGTGAAGCCACAGTGACGCCTCCTACAGGTGCCTCCCTCTCTGCGCCGGCACCCTAATCACCGCAACGGCCGCGTCCGCCCGTGCCCTTATCCAGGCGAAAAATACTCAAACGAGCTGTGTTCATTTCCCCCCAAAATGATAATTAAAAGGAGCATCCCAATGGTTGGAGCTGACAGACAGTCACCTCGTAGGCCAGCTCCCAGCCAATTCCCACAACATAAATAAACAATGACTAAACGCGGAAGGGGGATATGGCACAGAAGATTCCAGAGACGGGAGCTCAGCCTGGCTTGCACATTCGCTCCACGGTGACAGCTGTCACTGGTGACAGGTCTGGGGTTAGGGGGGCGCGTGGGGGGTGGGGGGGGCGGGGGGGGGGGCTGGCGGGTTGGCGAACAGGAGATATCTTTATACTTATAACAGTGGGAGAAATTCCTGGGCTTTTAATGCCATTGACAGTATCATTATGACCATTATTGTAGCAGTGCATCCAAGATCCGATGCGAGCAGAGAAAGGAAGCAGGAACGAGGGAGAAGAAGGCGAAAGAAAAAAATGAGATAAATTATGCAGATTAAACTGGAAGTGCTGGAATAATAAAAAGCAGATGGAATAATGCAGGGAGCCTGTTGATGGGGAAGACGTTAAAATGAAATATGACACACAGTAAAGTCTACAAAATAAAACCAGGGAAAGCAAAAGAGAGAAAAAAATAAAAAAAGATCAACAACAACACATGAATAATTACAAACAACGGGATGGTTTATTTCCAATTTGTGTTGATTTAAGAAAACATAAAGATGTACTAAAAAGTAACAAGGACGTAAAGAATGGTGATAAAAATACATGATGTTTGCTGGTCGGGGGTATGATCTGGTAAACAATCAAGTCGCGGTCATGAAGTGTAGTAATTCTGCCCCCAATGACTTTGTTTTAAGATCAACGGAAAAACTAAACAAGGGTTTATGATGTGAGGAGAAAACTGGGTTTTATGGTAATTACACAGAAGCGTTCTGCATGTAACAAGATGTTCCCCTAGAAACACGGTCTTCTTCCGTAGCAGATGGAAGAAGTAAGTGCAAGCGCTGTGTGTTAGCTCATAACATGGAGGTGGCTTCATCCCAGACAGACAAGATTCTGGGGTTTTTTTTTCTCCAAAACTGGTAAACAATTTATTTTTCGCAGTTTGTCTTTCTTACCATTGTGTTAGCTGTGCTGCTCGCCTTATAAGATACACTAGATTCCCATAATCCCTCTCACCCTCGACTACTCGCAGACAATATTCAGTCACCCTTTTCTTAACCTCCATGTTCCAGAGCCACCCAGCGAGGGCACTGAAGAACATATACATTATTACTTTAAAACCTTTAAAAATACATTTGCCATCTCCTAAAATAGCAATTCAATATTTCATTCTCAACTAGAATTCTAATATAGAACCAAAGTATACTCCATTTCCTTCAAAATAGACTTTAACGCACACACACACCCACTCACACACACACGCAGTTGTAATTCATGCCATGTACTCTGGAACATGCACTGATTAAGCTTATTAAATAAATAAATCATTTAAAAGCGGAAATGAGAGAGAAAAAAAATATTCTATTGAATTGACTACTGCCAGATACGTGTTGTCTAATAGTTCCTGCATGTTTTTTTAATATATGAACTTGCTTGAGAAAGGCAGCGAGAAGCTACTGTGAAGCAAAGTGTGTAATTATACCTGTGAGGTACACTAATCACACTGGCATGCCTATTGAGTGTTGTGTGTGGCCAAACGCTTTGAAACCCTCCCAGTTATCCTAAATATAAACACAATTATGGAATGGCAAGGATTCACAGCTTCTCAGATGCACACAGTGAATGGGGTGTCGGGGGAGGGGACACTCTAGGTGGACCAGTGACAATGGCTGCTGGCTTTCCAGAGGGCACGACCGCACGTCTTTTGAATATCCAGCGCGCTAGTGAAAATGTTCCAAAGAGCTTGGTGGGTTTCAAAGGGGGGCGAAACGCCTTCTGAATGCAAGCAGTGCCAAGGAGTGTGATCAATCAAGCCACAGCTCAGCTTTTCCCACAATGATGGCACTGATCGCTGCCAGAAAACAGGACCCATTTGGGCTGTCATTTCAATGGCAAATGGAGTCTGAAAACAAGCGACGGTAGCATGCTAAAGGGACGATCGTCTTAAAGCAAGCGCAGAGTCAATAAGGGACGCTAACACCAGCTCACATATGGGAAGCTAACGAGCAACCATTTCGCAATCCATTTCCTGTTTACTGTTAACGCTCAAAGAGAAGATATTAAATCTGCTTGTTCCACATACACAGCAAATTACCCGTTGACTGAACTGTAGGCAGAGAATGAAGCCAAATCTGAGAGGCTATTTTTATCTCTCTGGACGCTAGTCCAAGCTAATAATTTTTCCGTACCTTCTTTCACCAACAGCAAATGGCAAGCTGTTGCGGACCACCTGATCTGGGCCTTTCAGGGAGCACCTCCCTGACTGCGCTATGCAATGGAGGAATACCACACTGTGTCCCTCTCCATCTCCATACCTTTTAAAGGCGTTTCCGCAGACAAAATCATATGCGGGACCCACACCGATATATTATTTTTACATAATCTCCTCAGCATGGCGTGTGCGTAATTGAAAGCATCGGTGTATATTCTGAGCGCGTCAGACACGTTTAACCACTGGAATAATGCTAAAGCAGGAGAGCAGAGGCATGATAAACACCTGGATTTGGGAAACAAATGGAGCGGGGAATGGAAACTGAATAGAAATTGAGGGGAGAAAAAATGAAGGAGGGAAATGCAATAAGGGGCGACGGGGAGAGGAAGCGGGGAGAGAGGGACCGCTGAGAGGCGTGGCGGGCGCGTGTGTGTGTGTGTCGGACAGGCGGGGAGTGACGCGGGAGCGCACATCCATTCTCGGAGGTGAACTCTATTTCACGGGTTAGTGAGAGACAGTCAGTGCTGCCGGGGCAGCGCGTCTCAGGGAAGGTTTATTAAGCGCATTGCTGTTGAGAGTCTATTTAGAATCAGTGTTTGCTGTTCTGGCTGACAGGCCCCGAGTCGGTCCCACGGTAAGGCAGAGACGAGTCCCACCTCAGATGCCATTACGCTGGAGCCGCGCGACACAAAGCGCATTCCTGAGCCGTCGGTCCGGCGGACGGGCCCGGCCGCAGAGGAGCCACCCCACTCCCCCCCCGCCCGGCCGCGGCCGCCATCTGCCCGCCTGCCCCGCGAGCTCTCCAAGCCTCTGGCACGCGGGCCGGACATAACAACACGTCCCCAGGCCTCCCGGCGAGGCGCGGCAGGCTTTATCGCACAAAAGGAGCGCAATAAAGGCCCAGTCAGTCACATTCCCCCCATCTCCTTACAGAGGGGCAGCGGACCTTAGAGGGAAATATCTTTGATGGTAAAATCTATTGTGCCGGAATTGCTGGGGCGGAGATAAACTGGAGGAACAGGAGCGAGGAGAGTCGTGCTCCTCCTGAAGCCCTCAGGAGGGCGGGGCTGGACATCTACTGAGAGCCAGAGCTCTGGCAGGTGAGTTATGTGAACCTAGCCACCCGCTAACTGCGACTGTGGCCAATAACTATGATGCAAATGCCACTAATGTACTTGTAAAAAGATTAGTAACAGAGCAGAATGCTGTGGAACAACAGCACACATGCATACACGTGCAAACACACACTACATGTATGTAACAACTGTATCATGTTGCTGTACAGTAAATCACCACCTGGAAATGAAGTACTTCAGGTAAAAGTACACTTGGACCTACAGTATACTGTACTGAGAATTTAGAAGCCATGGGCCTACAAATAAAAAAGCTGCAGCGCCTGCACAAATATTGATAGATGTGCAACTGTAAAAAAAAGTACAATATATACAGTATAATGAAAAAGTATTTGCCCCCTTTCTGATTTCCTCAGTTTTTTGCTAATTTGTCACACTGAATGGTTTCAGATTTTAGACAAAATGCAATATGAGACAAAAGGAACCTGAGTAAACATAAAACACATTTTCATTTATTCATGTATATTTATTTGTAATCAAATTCTATCAAACACCCAAATCACCCCTGCAAAATAGTAATTGCCCCCTTGAACATAGTAATTGGTTACACTACCATTAGGTTAGTTGGCATTTTTTATATAGCGCCTTTATCCAAAGCGCTGTACAATTGATGCTTCTCATTCACCCATTCATACACATACACACACACCCGGGTGGGGGATCGAACCAGCAACCCTCCGACTGCCAGACGACTGCTCTTACTGCCTGAGCCATGTTGCCCTCTATTGGTGGTACCATCTGCCATTAGCACCAATAATGGCAACCAAATGCTTCATATAATTTGATATCAATCTTTCACATCACTGTGTAGGAATTTTAGCCCACTCTTTTTTGCAGAACTGATTTAATTCAGAGAAATTGGTAGGCTTAATTTGAGCATTAACTTCCCGTTTCTGGTCCTACTACATCATCTCTATTGGGTTCAAGTCAGGACTTGACTGGGCAACTCCAAAACTAGAATTTTGTTTCATTTCAGTCATTAAGATGTGGACTTACCTTTGTGTTTTGGTTCATTGTGTTGCTGCATAACCCAGTTACACTTCTGCTTCAGCTCGCAGACAGATGACCGAACGTTCTCCTTAAGAACATTCTGGTACAGAGCAGAATGCATGGTTCTTTCAATAATGGCAAGTTATCCAGGTCCTGAGGCAGCAAAGCATCTCCACACCATCACACTACCACCACCATGTTTGACTTTTGTTTCTTACAGTGAAATGCTGTATTTGCTTTACGCAAGACATGATCCAAAAAGTTCCACTTTTGACAGACATCCATTACGATATTATCCATTACGTTATCCCAAAATGCATGGGGATCAACACAGTGCTTTTTTGCAAATGTGAGACAAACAGATGTTGTTTCTCTTAGTTTGCAGTGGTTTCTGTCTTGCTACTCTTCCATGAAACCCATCTCTGCACAATCTCTTTCTCACTGTAGAGTACTGAACTTTGACCTTAGCTGAGACCTGCAGGTCTTTGGATGTTCTTCTGGGATCTTTTTGACTTCCTGGAAGAGTTGTTGCTGTGCCCCTGGAGAAATTGTGGCAGGACGGCCACTCCTGGGAAGATTCAACGCTGTTGCAAGTGTTTATGTGTCTATTTGGAGATAATGGCTCTGACTGAGGTCTGGTGGAGTCTCAGAGCCTTAGAAATAGCATTGGAGTGGTCTAGTCAAAGACTTTTGATGAACCAAATAGAGATGATGTAGCAGGACTTGAAATTAAATTCTGCAAAGAACAGTGGGATAATATTCCTCCACAGTGATGTGCAAGACTCATATAAAATTAGCGAAAGTGTTTGGTTGCAATTATTGTCCCTAAAGGCTGTTATTAAAGCTCATGTCATGGGCAGCCTGTAGCCTAGTAGCTAAGGTACATGATTGGGAGGGTCCTGGTCCTGTTATAGCCACTGTAATATCTGTACAGCCATCTGACCCTTGAGCAAGGCCCTTAACCTCAGATTGCTTCAGGGGGGGATTATCCCCTGCTTAGTCAAATCAATTGTATGTCACTTTGGATAGAAATAACAAATTATTATTATGTTTAAGGAGGGAAATTCTTATTCACATGGTTGATTTGGGTGTTTTTCCTCATTAAATACATAAAATTATAATTTTAAAATATGTGTTTTGTATTTACCCATGTTCCCTTTATCTAATATTGCATGTTGTCCAAAAATCTGAAAAACTGACAAATATGCAACAATAGAGGAAATCACAAAGGGGGCAAATACTTTTTCACAGCACTGTATAAAGAAAATAAGAATCAGTGCACTGTTTCAGGTTAATAAATAATCAGCTCTTATTGGTGTGAGTGGACCACACAACTCTCCGCAGTAGGGTTGCCAGATGAGGAATCGGTGAGCACAATCTGGGCTTTGGTTAACTATTCCTGCGCAACTCGTAAACCCAACCGAACATGGAGCTGATTTGTATTCATGTTTTATGTCTCATCAGGAGCTGTGGCTTCCATCCTACTTGAGTCCCATATTTCTAACACAGAATAGCGCAGGCCCAGGGAGTGGGAAGGGTGTCGACAGGGTGCTGTGTGTCTCTCCCATGGGTGCAGGGTGCCGGGAGCAAGCCTGGCACGCACCTGCTGATTGGCTCAGGGGAGGTACAAGGGAAGAACAGACAGGGAAGGCACTCTGTGCAGTGGACTGGGGGTGCATCCCAAAACTCTACAGCCAACTACAGCCTCAATAAGCATAGGGCCATGCAGCCCATAGTGTGAGGCAATACTATACAGCCAACTACAGCCTCAATAAGCATAGGGCCATGCATCCCATAGTGTGAGGCAATACTCTACATTTTACATTTACATTTTAGTCATTTGGCAGACGCTTTTAATCCAAAGCGACTTACAAGTGCATAGGTTCTACCATAAGTCAGAGCATCACATCCAGAAACTAGCAAAATACACAGGAAATGCTGTTCTAAACATAGTTGTCATCAGAAGTGCTTTTTTTTTTTTTTTTGGGGGGGGGGGGGGGGGGGTTAGACAAGGATAGGGATATCAGAAAGGAGGGGCAGGGGAAATCAGGAGGGAGGACTAAGGTAGAGTTTGAAAAGGTGGGTTTTGAGTCTGCGTCGAAATAGGGGGAGGGATTCTGCTGTTCTGACAGTGGTAGGCAAGTCATTCCACCACTGAGGAACCAGAACGGAAAACAGGCGTGAACGTGCAGCTCGACCACCAGGTGCACGTAGAGAGGGAACCGTAAGGCGACCAGAGCTGGCAGACCGGAGTGGTCTAGCTGGGGAGTAGGGAGTGATCAGGGATTGTATGTAAGGTGGGGCAGACCCCTTAGCAGCCTGAAATGCCAACACTAGGGCCTTGAAACGGATGCGTGCGGCAATGGGAAGCCAGTGGAGGCCAATGAGAAGCGGGGTGACATGAGCCGACCTGGGCTGACTGGTGATCAGGGGGGCTGCAGCATTCTGGACCAGCTGGAGGGGCTTGATGGCACACGCTGGGAGACCGGCTAGGAGGGAGTTGCAGTAATCCAGGCGGGAAATGAGGAGCGCCTGGACTAGGAGCTGGGTGGCTTTCTCAGTCAGGAGATGACGGATACGGCGTATATTATACAGAAAGAACCTGCAGGTTCTGGCAGTGGAGGATACTTGTGGAGCCAGGGTGAGGCAGTTATCAAGAGTCACCCCAAGATTCTTTGCCGTACGGGAGGAGGAAACTACAAAGTCCTCAACAGTCAATGAGAGGTCGATTGACGGAGAGGACTTAGCAGGGATGTAGAGAAGCTCAGTTTTGGTAAGGTTGAGCTTCAGGTGATGGGAAGTCATCCACGCAGAGATATCAGCCAAGCAGGCAGAGATCCGTGTGGTGATTTGGGTGTCGGGGGGGAAGGAAATGAAGAGTTGGGTGTCATCAGCGTAGGAATGATAAGAAAAGCCGTGGGAAGAGATAACAGAACCAAGAGACATGGTGTATAGCGAGAAGAGGAGAGGCCCAAGAACCGAGCCCTGCGGGACTCCAGTTCGTAGGGGTTGAGGGTCGGAGACTGCGCCCCTCCAAGTCACCTGGTAGGAGCGACCAGAGAGGTAGGAGGAAAACCAAGCGAGTGCAGAACCTGTGACACCCATCCCAGACAGCGATGAGAGCAGAATCTCATGGTTGACTGTATCGAAGGCGGCTGACAGGTCGAGGAAGATGAGGACAGAGGAGAGGGATTTTGCTCTACAGCCAACTACAGCCTCAATAAGCATAGGGCCATGCACCCCATAGTGTGAGGCAATATTATACAGCCAACTACAGCCTCAATAAGCATAGGGCCATGCACCCCATAGTGTGTGGCAATACTCTACAGCCGACTACAGCCTCATTAAGCATAGGGCCATGAACTCCCATGGTGTGTTCCAATACTCTACATCTGACTACAGCCTCAATAAGCATAGGGCCATGGGGGGTAGGAGACGAGTGGAGTTGAGAAGAATACATTTTTTGAGTAGGGAAAGCACCATGGGGGTGCATGGTCCTATGCCTATTGAAGCTGCATGGCCGTATCCCGGCTGTGGTGAATGCCTTTGTATTTCTCAGCTTTCTATATGCATGCGGATACATTCAGGAGGAGGAACCCCACACAATGGGGACACCCCCAGTGTAACAGGCTTCCTGAAACTGAACCACTCTTGAGGAAAAGAGGGCTGCAGACGTGAGAATATAAGCCCACTCTCCACGACGATTACATACTCCTCACATACTGTACGAGACGACACCCCTCCCTCCCAACACACAGCTTTTAATCTTTAATGTAAAGAAATTAATCATCCCATTCATTATTTTAATAGATTTCTTTTTTTCTCTTCCCAAAGTGGTGATTTACAACCATAAAACCCCAGAGCGGCAAGCTTGATGGGGATTTATTGTCATTTTTGGAGCAGGTAGTCTCCAATCATATTTTATAATTCTGACAAGCCATTAAAATGCCTGGGTGATTAAACAACAGTGCCGAGTCCAGGTTGGGTTTCTGTTATTTCGTGCAGACATGCTGGAAAGAGGTCTCCAGACAGACATCGAGACAGGGCGAGAGATTGTCGAGTCTCTTTTTCCGTATGAATTTGCATTCATTACTGATCCGACTAGCTGCATTCAAGGGCTGAAGGCTAATCACTCCAGATGAATCTGACCCTGGCCCTGACCTTACACGAGGAGAGCACGAGAGGGAGGGGAAATGGCCGCTCACTGCGGTGCTGTGGTAAGCGGACAGGAAGTGGAGAGTTTCCGGCGGATAAAGTGCTTTGGGACACAAGCAAAAAGCAGACAAATTGCTGGAGTGGGCGACGAGTTTTCAAACACTGTCTTAGATCTCAGTGTGTGACAGTACTACTTACATGAAATCATAATAATTACCAAACTTTTCTAAAGGAGCTGTCAGCACATAAACTTCAAAAACACAACTGAAAGGCAAACAAAGACAAAGAGGTGCAAAAACCCAAGTTGGTTTTTTTTTTGTGGTTTTTTTTGTTGGCTCTAGATTCAGTCGATGCTTACCGTGAAGGAAACTGACCATGAACAAAAGGATGCTGTGAGAAATTGCTTTTCCTGCTCGCTCGCAGAAGGAAAATCTCCTGGCTACAGGTGTCAGGACTGATCGCCGTGGCCATCACTGTCACGCACAGGGCCCGGTGACTGACAGGGCCCATAATTGCCATGTTGGCTCCTGGGGCCCCCTGCGCCGTGACATCCTGGACAGCTCGGCCCCCTTCCTTTTCAGGTCACATGACACGAGGAACTGAACCTCCAACGGTGCCACCCTGTTTCAGGTCATGTGACAGAGGAACCGAACCACCAGGAGAATGTGGTGAACCACGATGACCTGACATAGCAGCGCCAGCTTAATATAAGAGGGTGTGAGCCAGAATGGGGGTATCGATCACAATTTTTCGTGCTGGCTTCAGACGGCGGCCATTTTAAAGGATGCGAGTGGCCGCCCTTCCTCTCTGTGGGTGGAGGGTGGAGGGGGAGGGGGAGGGGTTATACCCCGCGTTACGAGCAGCGAGGTGGTGTCAAATGGAGATTGTGAGGAGGGGAGACGTGTCGCGAGTTTCGCACGGGCCATTTACTAGGGCCTGACAACAAACACAAGGGGTCAGAGCTCCGGCGCTCCGTTTCACCTCCTCCTCCGCCTCCCGCTGAAGCTCTTTAAAGGTGAACAGAGGCAGCCAGGGAGCACGGTCGGAGGGTTACATAATCCCTTTCTACAGAAATTCATCCATCACTTCTCCTTCACTTTTATTATAGCCAAATTGCCTGGAGTGCTGAGAGTGGAAACGAATTTCAGCAGGTACGGCATATCTGTTTAGTTTGCAGAAAGCAAAACCACCATGGAGAGAAGCACGAGAGAGAGAGAGAGAGGGGGAGAGAGAGAGATGCAGACAGAGAGAGAGACACTGAGACATGGAGAGAAAAAGCAAGAGAGAGAGCCAGAGAGAGAGAGAGAGAACCCTTCTATGGTCTGTCCAGCCGGGGCCTGATCGTGATGCATGGTTATGGACCATCTGCACTATGAGACGATAAATTTATGATTATGGCGAGAGAGCTAAAAGGCTGTCCATTACTGTAACATAGTGCCCTCTGTAGAGAGTTTCTCATCAAGCTCAGATCAGATTCAGCAGTAAAACTGGACAAGGCTTCCAACATTAAGCAAATTTACATGCTACTGCCATGTGTCAATCAATATAATGCTGACAGTTATTGACATGCTGGGGCAGCCACAGTCAGTCAATTTTTTTCCCCTCAAGATCTGTTTTTTAACAAGTTGCATTGTGTGTAAGAAGTGCCCATCACATGGCTAATGTAGCTTTTCAAGTGTGCGTGTGTGTGGATGTCAGGGAGACGGAGAGCGTACTTTGTGTGCGATGATCGGCACGCATAAAAAGGGTAATTCTGCTGACAATTGCAGAAAGACAATGAACAAAAGATCCACATTCGCACCCCGGCATCAATGTTATATTATTGATTCTTAAATGGCAGAGCAATCTGAGTGGCTTTAAACCTTTTGTGCTCTAACAACTCTACAATCCCTTGTTCAAATAGCTTTACACTCCCGGTGTAGTCGCACAATCCATGCGGGCACCTTTGAGCAGGTGATAGCTCAGCCGTCGCAAATGAAAAACGCGGGACACGTAATATCATTCTCCTTTCGGGCCACCGACGCCCCTCCGAAATGGAGAGGAAAAAAGGAAACATTCAGGACCTGTAAGATAAAATCCTTCGAACTACTCGACGACACAGCAGAGACTGCAATGAGGGAGCAGCACAGACTCCTCTTCTGCCCTCCACAGCGGGGTAAGATCACGGAGTAGCCCAGCCTCCGCTCCCAGCCTCTGTCTCAGGCTCGCCTTGTTTAGCCAGCCAGATAAGCACATGCTTAACTAATGTAAGTATGTGCGGACCGCAATGAAGAGCACTGCTTGTTATCCACTTGGCTTTTACAGTATGAAACGGGTAGCCCCATAGTGCAGGCTGATTGAGCGGGGGAAGAGCCTGCTGCTTTTGATTGCCTAGCCTCTGTGAATATATTATCTCAATTTAAAGCAGTTGTCATAGCTGCTAAGCGTGGAGACTGAGGGAGGAGAATTCCTCACGGTGCCCCCCCCCCCCCCCCCCCATCCACAGTGCGAGGCGTATCACTCTCTCCTCGTCAGCGATGGTCAACAGGATGCAGCCGATAAAATCCACACTATTATCTATCATCTTCAAGACAAGGAATATGAAGTCTTTCCACCAATTAAATAAAGCAATATCTGACTACATTAAAGCATTAATACATTAAAACAAATATACAAAATTGCATACAAACTACCCTGTTATCAATTATTCTCTTTCCAGCATTAACAATTAATTTGTATTTTTGAAATACTTTTCTAAATATGTTTCGTAAACAGCTTGAATGAAGGAAAATTATTACATTACAAAACAAGGAATTGGATTGTTTATTTACATTAAGATTGTTTGCGTATATATTTGTCTTTAGTCAGTGCATTATATACTTTTTTTGATTGTCTCATAATTTCTTGTATAACCTGTTTTATTTAATTTGTTTAACTAGGCAGTAGTTAATTCTCAAGTAAAGGGTTACCAGAATATAAATGCAAGTCTAGCAGTACAGATTGGGAAAAACTTTATGTAATTTAGCATAAAAAATTAAGTGTTGTAATGCTATTTATCGGTCATAAGTGTGACAAAATGTAATTTTTCATGTTTCTTACTACACAGGAGTCCTAAAATCAAACACATTGTTTATGCTTTGATTTTCCTTTTCATAATATTCAAATCCTGGACTCTTAATGCTTATTCTAAGACATGAAACAAATAGTTGAAATGAAATAATTTCACAAAACTTCACAAAACCCATTAGAGCAAGTACTTGTTAAAAAAAGACTGTAATAATTTTAGCTGAATCTCAACATGTTAACCAATGGGACAAGACTCATTGTTTTTTGTTTGTGAATTCAGTACATCTTTACACTTGTGTGTAGAAACATCTTATAAGAGTGGTTAATGCTAATTTAATTTATATAACTCACAGAAGACAATATTGATATAGCTTGGATGGAAGACTGAAACCATATCCATATAACTGAGATAAATTAAGAATATTATTGACAGGATGAGAAGAGAGAGATCATTTAACTTTACATTTCCTATCATTTTATTGTATTGTATGATTGAACATTCTTAATAAAGCGTGCCCCATTCAGCACACTGTGCCAGGAGGACCATAGCAAAGCAATGCAGCTCTCATCGACAGCTCTATCACTGGCTACCGGTGGAGGAATATTTGAATGCCACCCCATTATGTCTAGTATAATACCAGTGAGGGATTGTGGTGTAAGACAGCCTGCCTTTCTGGACCACTGCTAGGTATGAAGCAGGACACGCACACCCGTAACGGTCGACTAGTCAAAGCCCCCCCCCCCCCCCCCCGTGCCTTCCTCAGGGGTGATATTGAGAAGTGACCTCATCCGCACAGGTCCTGGAGAGAGCGTCTGGTCCCATCTCCGCTAAGCTCAGCGTGTCTTCCTCTTCACTCTGCAGGCTAGCTCATTTCTACTCCTAATCTAATTTGGTGATTCACTAGCTGTCCTTTGCATAACCTGTTTATTATACCAGGGAAGAAGAAAAAAAGGAAAGAACATCACCATAAAACGCACAGACCCCTAGAAACTAGACCCACACACGCACACACACTCACGCCATAACACCCTACCCCCGAAAGCGCTCCATCGCGCCCTGCTTTACAGATCCGCCTCTGCGAGACGCTCGCTTTTCAGCCTTGTGTGGTGGGGGGTTCGGCAAAGCGCAACTGATCACTAATTGCGTAATTCAAACTGAGGTCCCCATCGACCAGGCGTTTGAAACCAACAAAGAGCCATTTCTAAATTAGTTGATCTTAAAACAATCAATTTGTGAGACTTTGGGTTTGATTCAGATGTTCTTAATCCATCGCTCTGTCGCTTCCAGAAAGGGAAGAGCTGATGTCAGCAAGACTCGTCCTGCCTGCCCAGACCTTTCAAATAAATCGATACGGTGGCTTTCCCCCGTTTTCTTCCCCGTTTTCTCTTTCTTTTCTCCTTCCGCTTTATCGACGGCACGGGAGAGGTGTATGAGTGTGTGTGTGTGTGTGTGTGTGTCTGTGGTGTGAGTGTGCAGGGGGCCCAGCAAAGGTTGTTGTAGCATAAAAGGCAAATGGACACCTGACACCTGAGCTACAGGATAACTAGTGTCCAATCTGCAGTTTCTCTGTGACAGTGTCCATCACAGCTGCCAGGCTCAGTAGCTGCGGGTTTGGCGGGCGGTGGGACAAGAGGTGGGGGCAGGAATAAAGAAAAAAAAAAAAGTGGAAACTGCAGAGGTATGTCAGAGTGATTTGAGGGGGGCGAGCGAAGCAATGCAGTGGCGTTAAATGAAATACGTCACATCACTGCCAGGGCCTTAATTAGGCCTGTCAATCAACCGGTTGCCGGGACATCAGGAAGCTGTCGCTTTTCACCCCTAAAAAATAGGGTGTCTAGACCAAGGAGGACGCTCAGGGCTCAGCTCAGCTCTCTGCCATGAGCTAAGAGCCTTTGGGGTAGTAATAGTCTCTTAACAGTTTAAGAGTGTGTAACTGCTTAACACAGCTGACATCTCCTGGTATTTCAGACATGACAAGTAAGTACTCGCTATCCAAGAGCAAGGGAAATATACGCTTATTTAAGGGAACCGTTGAAGCTATTTAAAAACTGTACCTCGACAAGTGTTCCCTCTTCTAGGCTCTCTGTATTCGTACAACGGCAGATAACAATCAAATAACTTCCCCCTTTCCAATGTTCTCCGCTGAAAACTGACGACACACTGTAACTGTACTGCTGGAACACACAATAGTTTGATTGTACACTAGAAGAGGTGACAGGGAAGACAGTGTGTTGGGATGGAGAGGACAATTTTAAGGCCCATGGCGAGAATTGTTTTAAACTGAGTACAGTAAACAGAGGAGTCTTTTATTCTTTAACAAGGAAAGATCTTGTCAGATTCACATAACTAGAGCAAACCATGCAAATCTCAGTATCCATCATTCGCAGACAGAAGACTTGGGATGAAATGGCACATATTTCCACATTCTAATGACTTCGGTAATATCTGGCTTCCTCTGGCTATGATAATATGCTACAAGGATATCACCGGGAGCAACAGCAAGCACTATACTCTACCTCTTTATCTTGCGCTGTACTAAATAAAACCCCTGCAAAAAACGTGGGAGGGAAACGCTGCAAACAGGAAGGATGCGCGGCTAACCAGTGTGAGATCCGCAGAATTTCCCCTAAATGAGAACGATGGCGAATCGGCGGTCTCTCGGCAGCAGTGCAAGGCGCAGCTCGTCAGGTGCAGATTGCTCACTCGCTGACTTTCCCTATAGATATGGAGGCAGGGAGGAAATAAGTGTTCAATTCATCAGCTGCTCCAAAGGCAGCCTATGAAGGAGCACTGTCAGGGGGTATTAGACTTAATGAAAACAATGCTCTTTCGTAATCATATCGCCTGGGCCTATACACCGACTCCCTGCTTCATCTCTCTCCAGTCAGCTTTATATTTGTTCAAGTGGGGTTTTTTATGGATAACCGACCCCTTCCCACAAACATGCACACATATGCGAACAAACAAACAAACAAACCAGCACACACCACATCCCCAGGCACCACCAGTACCGACGAAAGTAACATTCCGCCATCTGCGTCCACGGAAACGTATTGCCCGCTGATACCGTCGTGAATAAAACATAAAGCTTCCCCTGAGTTGTCAGCCTAAATTTTGATATTTGCGAAGACCGGCAAAAGTTATAAGGCTGCCACTTCGTTGGAGAAAAAAAAATATCAATCTATGTGACTGAAGTGTGGAAAGACAAACTTTTGTTTCGGGCTTATTGCATTAGCTCAGCTGGCTGGCGTACAGGGCAGGGGAATCTAAGTGATTAAATGAGAGGAAATGAGAACACCGAAAATACAGTGCCCCGAGCTTCTAAAGCGCGTGTCACTCACTCAATCAATTAAGAATCCTGCTAGGACCGCTCCAGTCCTGACACAGAGGTGCCCATTTTTTAAGAAGACCCATTTGGGTGAAACACGCCGATGATGAAATGTGATTTGTCACAGTTAGTCAAGCGTTTGTGTCTGTTGAGCATTAATGCCTGCCGCGGTTTGATTGGTGGGAATGCTCTTTCAAGGCAGGAACCGTAAAGTGTAGAGCGGTGTGTCCGCTACACCTGCTGGGAAAGTGGACAGATGGAGGGGATGAGGACAGTGCAACACAGTCATGACCGCAACTGTCAGTATGTGGGAAAACCGTACTGATATGACCATGCCTGTCAGTATGGGGTAAAACATACAGACATGACCTTGCCTGTCAGTATGGGGGAAAACCGTACTGATATGACAACACCCGTTAGTATGGGGAAAACCGTACTGACATTACCATGCTGGTCAGTATTGGGGGCCATTTCTCCTAGCCCGGTCATGCTAGCGCATCACTGCTGGAGCTAACCAACCCCGAGGGGGGGACAGTGATTCAGTGTAGCCAGGGGACGGTGTGTGGAACAGGGGGGGGAAGCTAAGGGTACGGGCAGGTCACCCTGGTGGTGCCAGGACCCAGCGAGAGCCAGGGCGAGGACGTGGCCGGTCTGCCCGCTCCAGACACAGGGCGAAGCGGGGACAAAACGTCCCTCCCAGCCCAAACTAATGAGCTATTGATTAGGAGACACGAGGCAGAAGGGCCCTCTACCAGACAGGGAGATAAATAGACACGCATTCATCATCAGTCCTCACACTGGCAAAACGTCAATTGAAGCAGGCATCCCGATCGGCGCTGAGGAATGAAGGGGAAAAAAAAGCCTTTAACCGCTCCGAATCTTTTAAATATTTAGAAACAAAAGACAAACAGAATTTATCACCTGTGCACACGAGTACAATGGACAAGGGTGGAAGGGGGGGGGGGGGGCGCAAATAAATTAGTGAGTTCAAAATGCGATAAATAACAGAGAAGCCCATTGAGAATCGATATGGGATGCGCTGACAGAGACGGTGATGGCACCTGTATGATCTATGAGGTGGTCCGGACCGCTTGCGTGTCCGCCAGACGCCTGTATCCCGCGACTCTGCGCGCGGCTAAACGGGCTGTCGCCGCCACGGCCGGAGGAGAGCGGAGAGAGAGGGGGAGAGAAAGCGTCTCTAAACCTGAAATATTCTCGCTCAGCGACTACTGAGCTACCTTAATTCAACGGCAGCTTATGCAAAATGCACTTCCATTCATCATTAACCATACTGCGCGTCAGCAGTGCTGCACATAAAAGTTGATATTTTAGAGTCTGATGTCGAGAAATGCAACAGAAGCAAAGTTCTGTGGAGAGCCAGGCACTTTTGTTGTTTTATGATCACACTTTACAATCCGATGCAATAAATGATCACATTAAATACTTACTTTGTATAAATACTGCTTGTGTGCGTGAATATGTGTGTGTGTGTGTGTGTGTGTGTATGTGTGTCTCTCTGTATGTGCATATGTGTGGGGACCACTTGTGTGTGCATACGTGTGTGCGCATATTGTACGGTGAGTATATGTACGTATACATGCAAGCAGACAAGTGCATATGCTAGACTGCGTGGCCCTTCTCTACACAGTAGATCGTTTTATCATTCAGGTGACATAGAGCTGAGGCCTTTTCTCACACAGAGCACTGCTGCAGTACATGCAGATTTAGACCTGCCTGTGACTGATAGCGTATTGAACCCGGGGAGAACACATTGTAATGGCAATAGGGCTGAGACACAAAGAAGCCTCTGGCCCAAACCTCTGACCCCTTTCATTAGTACCAAAGTGACAGCGGAGGGGCTTAGCTGGCTCTTAACTGACACAAGTAGCACATTCACAGGCAGGCAAGAGCATTCTCATCCATCCTTTCACACACACACACACACACACACACACACACACGCACACCCTCACACGCATGCAAACACGCACACACACTGCAGACCGACACTTCCATTGACCAAAATCTGGTTAAAGCACAGTCTCACTATTCCCTTTCCTGATTCAGGTCCTGCTGCAGGTTCAACACTCTGTAAATTCAGTCCGCCTACTTAAAAACTGTTTCAGTTAGTATAGCTAATTCATGGCAGCTAAAGACGCCAGAGGATTGAGAGAAGATTAAACTCACAAAAATCTTGTGTTTGGGGGAGGGGAGTGGTCTGGGAGTAAAATTGAAAGGCAAACAAAAAGCAAGCAACTAATGACAAAACAAGTATCACTGCACTTATGTACTTTTTAGTTTTCTTTTTTCTGTCTTTGAAAGCCTGATTGAATTATATTACTGCATTGTACAAAATATAAGCTTTAAATTAGCGTCTTTAAAATTACACAATAACAGCGGTAAATCGATTTGTGCTTTGTGTATTGGAGATAATTGTTTTGAGGTTTGATTTTTTCCCCTTACTCGGTTTTTAATAGAAAGCATAGAGAAAATATCCTTGTTTAGCATGGCTGTGTGCGTATTGATTAACAACGTGTGGAGAAAAATGAACGGAATAATACATTTTGAAATGCATTGCATATTTGATGTTGGATAATTTGGGCGGAACGAGACTCTCCTTGGGGTCCAGCAATGCTTTACCTTTGTTAAAAAATGGACAAATTAAATGGAGGAATTAGCACATTGTATCTGTATTAGACACAGGCTACAGAGGAGCCATTAAGCAGGAATTCCAGTAGAACTGTATAAACAGAGTACGTTTACAGCTTGAGTCATTTGTCTAAAAGGGATCTTATTAATGTATTCACAAACCACTTTAAGAATGTAAATGCTACATTTAAAGATCTGTTTTTAACAGTATGTTAACAGAAAGTTTTTAATGACATTTCAAGGTTAAGACAATTTTGACAGAACTGATGGAAAGGAAGGAACTGCATTCGACATCACTTTTTAACATAAAAAGCTGAGGAATATTGGTTCAACATTGAAGGTGTGCAGATTAATTTTGAAGCTCCATATGCCCAGGTGACGCCCCCCCTTCTCTTCCCCTCCCTTCTCTGCACCCAGCCCTCTGGCTAGCATCTCGATATTCATCTAAAGGCTGTTTCCTCTTAGCGTAGCGGGCCCAGCCCACGTCCTCTCTGCGCCACGTTCCTCCGATCTCCGCGAGCGCGGTGTCAGAAAACGCAAGGTCCTCTCAAAGTTAGTCCTCGGCATTTGAAGTCCAGCCAACAGAGTCAGCAGCCATGACAAAGGACACAGCCATTATTACTCTATCGCAGGCAGTACTGGAGCCATTTTAAAGGGTATTTCACTTACTTCTGTGGACCCGTGGTCTTACAAAACAGCACTTTGTTACGTCTAGGCCTTGATAATTATGATACACAAACATTCCGCTTGCGCTGTTGCATTCAAAACAACGGACAGTGTTTGAGACATAAAGAAAATAACACGTGTGGTGAACTGGTGAACTTTCTTCCTTCACCACCGCCCATCTCGCTGTTCAGAAAGTCTGGCTTAACCTTAGATGCACTTAGCTTCAACCATCTTAAGGGAATATGAAATACGTAACTCCAGAAAGACATCTATATAGAGAGAGGGCCTTTGTTTTATTCATTCTTTAATATTTCTCTGGGCCATGGAATCTATTACGCAGTGTGGATAAATGTGCACTGTAAGAGATATTGTCCTTTCAATTCCCTGTCACCGTCTCTCAGCTCAATGTCCAAGGAAAGTCTTTTGCCAGATAAATCAGGGACAGCCCACCGATATAAACAGCATTTTTTAAAAACTACATCTGTATACAGTTCAGTATTAATGTTTCCATATTTATTCATACAGCGGCTCAATAGGTTTTAATCAAAAAACAATTTCATAGGGCCATTTCTTTCTTAATCAATAACGCTCCCTTTCAGACGCAGACTTTGATGAAAGCGACATTAAGTTTTATTTATATTTGTTATTCCAGCGCCCATCTGGACTTGGGCAATATACCCCAGCACAGGCAGCTATAGGAGGGTTTCAGAGATCGGGGGGGTGGGAGGGGGGAGGGGGGGCTTCTATTTGGTAATTTATGGATGTGATAATGTAATTAAAACATTTCTCAAAAAACTCAATTCACTTCCTGGCTCACATAACAGGTTCATTTGTAAGTATTCATATTTGTGCCTTTTTTAAAATTCTGATTCAGCACTAGCTCTTCCAGAAACTGCCTTGACTCCATGCATCCCTGAGTAAAGCACAGTACAGTAGAGTACAGTCAGGAGGGCTGGCCAGCTCAGAACAGATAAAATAACTCTGAGGGTTCCAGTGAAGATTCATCACTCCCCATTACTGGACAGCCCCTTTTTGGTAATAACTTTAATGAATTAACCTCATTGAACTCTCCATTCTTCTTACTCTGTAATGCACCATAAATCCCCTTCAAACCATGGGCAGGAGCACTTCAACTAGCCTGGAGACACATCCCCTCTTCCCACAACAACTTTAACCAGTTCAGCAAAGGAAGAGAAATACAGATATTGGCCAAATATTCTTAGCTAAGTATATAGAAGCAAAAATGAATAAGGCTATGCGCCAGCCACGTTCTCTCTCACTCTCTCCATCGTGTGGTTGGCTGTCAGGGTGAGAGAGTGCCTCTCTGTGTCTCACTCTGTCCATCATGCGGTTGGCTGTCAGGGTGAGAGAGTGCCTCTCTGTGTCTCACTCGCTCCATCGTGTGGTTGGCTGTTGGGGTGAGAGAGTGCCTCTCTGTGTCTCACTCTGTCCATCGTGTGGTTGGCTGTCGGGGTGAGAGAGTGCCTCTCTGTGTCTCACTCTGTCCATCGTGCGGTTGGCTGTCAGTGTGAGAGAGTTCCTGTGTCTCACTCTCTCCATCGTGCGGTTGGCTGTTGGGGTGAGAGAGTGCCTCTCTGTGTCTCACTCTGTCTATCATGCGGTTGGCTGTCAGGGTGAGAGAGTTCCTCTCTGTGTCTCACTCTGTCCATCGTGCGGTTGGCTGTCAGTGTGAGAGAGTTCCTGTGTCTCACTCTCTCCATCGTGCGGTTGGCTGTCGGGGTGAGAGAGTGCCTCTCTGTGTCTCACTCTCTCCATTGTGCGGTTGGCTGTCGGGGTGAGAGAGTGCCTCTCTGTGTCTCACTCTCTCCATCGTGTGGTTGGCAATCAGGGTGAGAGAGTGCCTCTCTGTGTCTCACTCTCTCCATCGTGCGGTTGGCTGTCGGGGTGAGAGTGTTCCTGTGTCTCACTCACTCCATCGTGCGGTTGGCTGTCAGGGTGAGATTGTTGAGAGAGTTCCCACACAAGCGAGCTCCGCACGGGGGCGAGTTAGCGGCGGAGAGTGACCTTGAGAAGCCGCGCTGTAGCGGGAGATCCTGAGCGCCAGGTCCTCCATCGCCGAACTGGCAGGCCGCGTCGCCCCTGGCACGGAGGCCGGGGGCCACATGGGACGGCTCCAGAGCACGCTGCCCCGCAGCGGCGGGCTAATGACCGCCCTGCCCGCGCCACGCTCGTTCCGCATACAGCGCCCAGCCGGACAAACAGCCGTCAGCAGTGTCACCTAATAACAGCCGAAAGTGAATCTTCAACCTTTCAGTCCACACCAGGGTAATGCGTTTATTCTGCACCCATACGCTTTAGCGTTCTAGATGGCGCACTTTCCACCCTCCTAACGCACTTAAAAAGATTTCCAATCGCGCGCAGATGATGGTTTCAGAAGGCCGTAAAAGAGCATCGATTTGGGGTTTTCTTGCAAATATTCCCCCCGTTCCCTGAAATGTATCTTTCAGTGTTGTGTAAAGCAATTTTACATTTTAATGGATAGACTATTGGATTCTGCCTGATTGCTTTACCAAGAAAGTGTGCCATTGACTCACTTAGCACATCAGCGATGATGTCTTGTGGGATGATACAAACAAAGATAGCTAACTAAATAAAGAAAATAAAGTGCTGTATAATGCGGAGAGCTCCAGTGGGCAGGGGTGGTGGGGCTTTATGGTCAAAGTGGATCTAACCATGCACCGCGTGGTGGAGAGCATGGTGTAAACATGGACACAAACAATTACTCAGTGTGACATGCAATAGATTGTAATTATGATTTAATCATTTTAAATAGTCCCACTTAGTGCATTTTAGTTATTTTCACGCGACTAACACAATATTTTTTTAAATGTTAAAGCACAGTTCTGGAAGAGAGTAATTTAAATGATAATGTATTTAAATGAATGCCTCCGTGTAAATTCCTATGCGTGATTAATACAAACTCAAATGTACTTGCGGTTGGAACGTGACTGAGAAAAGGAATGAAAAAAACTTTACTCCACTTTTATGACTAAATGAGAGCCAGAAAATAAAAAAAGACATTATAAGCCAAAAGCAAACGCTGGCTGTGCTCTCTTCAATAACGGCGAGACAAGATGAAAGAACACCTAAGACAAATGCGCGTGCTTACATTAAATTATCCCAGACGCGAAACACTAAAGCCATACCAATAAAGCAATCAATGCAAAATTAATCTCTCAAACCGCAGCAGCTCCTGCGGAAGTTGTACAACAGGTGAGGTGAAGGCAGCCCTGTGTTTCAGTAATTCAATAAAAGATGGTCTGGCTCATTTAATATGGAAGGCGGAATTTTAATTCCCATCCTCAGCCCGCTAAGCCATCGTGTGTTACAATAAATCCCTCTGCTTTACAATGGAGCCCTTCCCAAGGAATTAATGCCTCCCTCCCTCTCTCCCTCCCTCCCTCCCTCCGTCCCCGTGCCAGGCTGGCTGGGTCAAGTCTGAGACCAGCGGGCAGGGGGAGAGGAGAGGCGCTCTGTCTCGGCCCGGGGGTCGAACGAACGGGCGTAAAAACGCGCCGCGCTGACAAACTGCCGCACATTCCAGACGACCTTTTTCCCGGCCAATGTTTTTTCAGAAAGAAAGCTGCATTCCAATGAACAAAGCCGCAGAGAAAGTTGCTTTTGGGTCTCCGGGGCAAAGTCGAGGTGCTCTTCCGAGTCGAAGCCCCGGCCCGCGCCTAGTTTGCTCCGCTCCCTATCTGGCCCGGAGCGCTGCCCCGTGAAGCCGAACGGCCTTTTTGTTTTAGCGGAGGTGAATTCGCGGCGCAGCCCGGCCAGGCCCGGCCCTGCCAGCGCGGAGCCTGTGTGCCAGCGCACGCATGGCGGAGCGGGATGAGGCTGGCCTGCTGTCAGCCGCTCGGCGGGATAAGCTGCGTTCCAGGGCTCACACTGGGACACTTCACTGGGCAAAGCTCCACTTCAAGGGTGCAGATTATTCCAGCGAGGCCCTGCTGCTGCCACTGCACCCGCAGCCGGGGGCCAAACACGCACAAGATCTCACACACACACACACACACACGCACGCATGTGCACAGACACGCATATACATGCACACACACACACGCACACACACACACACACACACACGCACAGGATCTCACACACACACACACACACACACACACGCACGCATGTGCACAGACACGCATAGACATGCACACACACACACACGCACACACACACACACACACACGCACAGACACACACACACACACACGCACGCACGCACACACACGCATGTGCACAGACACGCATATACATGCACACACACGCACGCACACACACACGCACAGACACACACACACGCACGCACACACACACGCACAGACACACAAACGCACGCACACACACGTACGCACACACACACACACGCATGCAAGCGTACACACATCTACATGCACACATACACACATACACACACACACATGTGCACAGACACCCACACACATGCACACACATGCACATGTGTGCACACACAGACACACACATACACACATCCATGGCACACATGCATACAAATATGCACACACACAAAAATGCACTGTGCAAGTAACAATATGCATAGACTTGCACACAAGCACACGGTGCACGTCTGTTGTAAAAAACATGGGCCAATTGGAAAAACTTGCCATTTTATCAATTAGTCCAATAGGTTAATAGGACAACTGATAAATAGATGAGAATGCATAAACATTAGCGATTTCACATACAGCTGAATCACATTTACAGTTCAAGCAGACGGCGGCTGACTTGCGGACAGTGACATGGTTTTAACCCCCACGCTCAATGTCATGCCCCAATCCACCCAAATTTAAAAAGTCCACCATACTGAAAAGGCACATCTATTACTGACATAAAATAGACGTCATCATTTTCAGTCACTGGCTAGCTATTTGCAGTATACAGCATGATTATCAAACGTTTCAGTTCTATGATGGCTGGCACTTTATGTGCCTAATTAAATTCCAAACCTTTATGAAGGCTTGGCAGTAAAAGTCCAAAGGAGCTGCCTTTGCAGTAGGCTAAGCAAGCAGTGTGCTTCAATTTAGTTAAGCTGCTCCACCGGCTACTGACTCAAAGTCAACGGAACAATGCCCCACTTTAACTGCCGACAGCTTGGGGAGAAATATTTTAAAGTCATTCTGTGGTTGTAAAATTATAGTAACCGCTTGCTACCAGTCCCTCCCTGGTCTATTGAAATGTTTAACATTTCAATGTTTTGGGAAAAAAAAAAAACTACACCAAAATACAGTACATGACCACTACCTTGAGCTAAACACAGCTCTCTTTGCTCAATTAATCTTTATCATGTTGATTTCACTCGTCAGATCAAAGACTTGCCGAATAAATGAACTGGACTGAGCAACAAAAATAGATCAAATATATTCTGATGAAAATAATATTTGTTCTATGTATTCCTACTCCTTATATGCTTTTCCTTCATGTTTTGTCCCAGGTGTTTCTTGTTGTCTTTCGTCTTCCCCAGCACCCACACCTGTTAATCGTTTAGTTCATTTGTAAGTACATTTAAGCCTGCCTGTTTGTTCTTTCATTGCTAGTTTGTCAGTTCTGTTTGCTTGTGTAAAGTTGTATCTGTTCAGTTCTAGCCTCTGTTTTTCCTGACCCATTTCCTAGTGTGGTCTGTTCTGTTGTTTTTGGATTTCTGGATTTTCTAATTCTGCCTGGCTTTGGACTCTGTGTTTTGGACTCGTGTTTGTACTTTCACTTGTCTGGATTGCCTGCCCATTAACAAGCTCTGCCTGCTTTATTAGGATTCTGCTTCTTGGACTCTGTCTTGTACCGTAGCCCTGCTATTGGACTGACTACCTGGTTTTTGGACTTGGCCTGTTCTTGGATTGCATTCTTGATCTGCCTGTTCTGAATAAAGCCTGGTGTATTCACCTTATCCCTGCGTTTGATTCCTCGGTCCTGCAACCTGACAAAATGTAAAAATATAAAATGATAAGGGTTGATATTGTTCCCTAAGTATAAAATGTAATTTAAAAAAATATATTCCTATTAAGGAAACATGTCAGCGAGTATCGCCTTATCTTCACCCCCACTGCTTTTACATAGCCTGAAGACAAATGACTAACTTCTCACAAGTGAATTATATTTACGTTTTTCAGCTTCAGTTGAGTTGATGGCTCAGACAGCATTATTCTATTACAGGTGTTATAAATAGTATTATAAATACCATACAGGTGTAGAACACATGCCACAGTGACAAACGGGCAGACGGTGAACTATCCTTTTTGCATTAGTAGCTCAAGGTTTTAAGCATTTCGAATTGGATAGGTGAACTCTATTAACCTTGATTTGAATAAAAGGAGCATTTACTCATCTCACTCTGTCTAATATTGGCGAGGGGAGAATCAGCGGTGAGCAGGTCTATACCGTGGCTCTTATAAGCCTGGCTGCTTTCTCCAATGTTCACCTAGAGGGAAGCTAATAAGACAGGCTGCCAACAGGCCCACAATAAATGTAATGCACAGCTGTACGGTGGATGAGGCATCGTTCTCACTCGATTGTTTCTTCTTTCCTTTTGCATTTTTTCCTCCCTTCATCTGCTTTCCTGCCAGACAAAAAGTGTGGTATTCTTTAACTGTAACAAATTCTCCCCTGTAAATGAATACCGCCTTAATGCTACTGCTCCTACCCACTGTGTTTCTGCACAATTAGCTCCACAGAAATCGGGAATCGTGGCTGAGATGGGGAGCCAAGATGGATGGCTAAAGTTGTGGAGGTGACGGGAAACTGTGAAAAGGAGAAAAAACAACGGCGCATCCACGCACAAGCTGGGGGAAGTAATAGTCCTTGTCAGCTAGCTTCCTGCTTTTAATGAAAACGCACGGACGTGCTCCCGCGTGCCAGCTTCGGCCCTGGATCCGGGATCGCCACATTCTCCACACGTCCCTTCCCAGGAAGTCACCTTAATTACCCAGCATGCCGTGCATGGAGGAGCAGGCCCATTGTGTAAGTGTCTCTGACATGTTTGTCTGGAGTGCTGCTCACACTCATCAACATACAAAACAGGGCATGCACAGGGGTGCAGGCTGGGAATATGGCTGCTTTATTCAATAAAAACCAACAGACCTTTCCAAATTAAATATATCCTTCCCGTATAAAAAGTACAGGCAAAATGAATCCATTATTATTAGTATTATTGTTAATAATAATAAACAATACTTTGAGCAGGATTGCACTTTCTGTATTTCATGTTCTACTATTGTGTAGCAGTATATCAGCCATAAGGGGTGCGGGGAATAATTTGACTAAAATTAGCTTAGGTGTTGGCTCGCTATCAGCAGGTCTAATAACTTGCTATAAGCTACATGCACTTTGCCTTACAAGAAAACAAGATCAATCTCAAACAAGATAAATAATGAATGCTCTTTGATAGTTAAATAATCATTTTTGTTTCATATTGACTTACATTGAAGTTTGAAAGTATGCAAGATTTGTTTCCAGATGTAATTAACCTCCAGTAGGTTATCAAGAAAACCCCCAAGTCATCATTTTTGACAGCTTTCACTTTTCATATTTTAATTACTCTGAGTGCATAAAATGTGACTGCGGGCCTGTGACTTTTCCTAAATGTGCCGATGAATTACTGTGATGGTGCTTCACATGCAGATTGTGTGCTACCTTCTCTCGTAAATAAATCTGTGCACACAAATTTGAACATTTAGAAGCAGTAAATAAGACTCAGAGCACATTGCTTCTGCCTGTAAAGCAGAGCACTTGTGTTCTGTATGGTTGTACATTCGTGTTAAGTATAACCTTGGCCTTCCACTCACTGATAAAATAACCTTAAAATAATGAAAGATCAAGTAGGTTCAAAAATCAGCTGCATGATATTTTGCCATTCTATTGCTTTTACTAGTGGAGTGAGCCTCTGGGAAGAAAATGTTTACATTTTCCATCAGTGACCATTGTGAATGTGTGAATAGTTTGAGTCATTGGAGCTTAGAGAGAGACATTCTAAACATTGGCACAAGCTGCTCTCTAAAAGACAGGAAGCTGGAAGGACAGCCCAAATCAACGTAATCAATTCAGGCAATGCTTTTAATCCACTTCTGTAAGCTATTGACAAATCTGGTTTTTACTGGAGTTAAACAGATTACAAATACGTACCCTTAAATATGTGCATCTCTGAGATACAAAGCCCTGAGCCTAAAACGGTATTCTGCTCGACTCCTGTGAGCAATGGCCTGAGATTTCTGCTGAAATTAACTGTGCTAAATTGATATTTTTTCCCCTTCCTGTTTATGTTTGCTTTCATCTTCTGCCTCCTATAACCGATAGATAACATCGCCATCCTTTCCTTCAGCCATTAAAGGATGGCAGGGCCCTGCTATCACAGCCAACGGAAGCAAGGAGAGCACGGGCTAATTAAAGCAGCGCTGCACATGATTAATACGCGCTTTAAAATATTGAGTGGAAACCTTTAAACCTGCATGGCGGAGATGGATGTAACCTCTCCTATCCCCTGTCTTGGCCCAAACCGGTTCTCTGTCTGAGGTCCCCCACCTTACGCCGTGTTTTCAGCCCAATTGCAGATGCACATCACCTCTGCGTGTTCCAGCGCTCAGAATGTGGCGGAATGAAAAACACTTAATAACCCAGACCCACTCAGCTGCCATTGTTTCTATAAACGAGGCCCGAGCAGCCAAAACAAAGACCGAAGCAGCCAAAACATAGACCGAAGCAATAAAAACGGAGAGCAAAGCACTCAAAACAGAGGTGCTGTGTTGCATCTTCCAGGTCATTCTATCACTGGGTCAGCGGGCTTTGTCTGCTGCGCACGCACGCACGCACGCGGTACACGCGGAGAGGCGAGACGGAGTCTCATTATGCATGAGCGGCGGGCCCTTTCCCCCCTCACCCCGTGTCTCCTGTGTTTTATGGTGCTGCGCCCCGTGTAATAGTGCCTGTCGCTCGCCGGCCCCCTTCCCCGGCTCGGCCCCCTCCAGCAGTGCTCCTCGTCAGCCTGCCACCGCCGCGCCGATTTAATTGCATGTCATAATGAAATCGCTTTTGATGAAGAACAATTCAGCTATGGCTCTGCCTAATCAAATTAACAAAGTCTTTTTTGATTTTCAATTATCTCCTGGTGGCGGAACACTTTATCCTAGGCTCTGGTGCGACAGGGTGACAGGCGCAGACTCACAATTACAGAGAGGCTGTGCCGGTGTGACGAGGAACACGCCCGCTGATCTCACTTACCCCCTGCTCCGCTCTCACCTGCCGCACCCCTCCACCCCGAGGTGCGGTGGGAAGCAGGGTTCAGACAGGGTTAGGGGAAAGTGAGGCAGGATTTTTTTACTGCACTCTCTGTCCTGAAACATGCCTCGCTTCAACACAACTTGTGAATAAATGCCTGTTTTTCCCCATAAACAGAGTTTGGCACAAGCGCTAAATAACGAGAAGCTGCGAGACAGGAAATACAATGCAAAGCGCGGAAAATAAACAAGTTATTTTCGATAAATAAATCATAACCCTTAAACATTAAAAAGGGTAGAGTTCCTGAAGCGCGCTCATCATTTTCCGTCCTGTCCAGAGAGATGTCAGAGACGGCCAGACTCACCTTCACCATCTGTCAGCGCTCTGTCACAGCGGCATAAATGTTTCAGGACTCTTAAAACTAGCGCAGCAGTCGCACTGACAGTTGGCGATCGGCGGCTGGGTTATGAATACCCACTGTGTGCTTTGGCTGGAGAGGGCTTGTGTAAGACAAGGCAGCTCCCTGCCAATGCAAAGAGCATGCCACATCTCAATTATTTTAATTCAATTAAAGTCAATCCCCTCGCTTTAATTTGCGGGAGATGGACGCGGTCGCAGAAAGTCCCGTGTGGCTGCATCGTTTGTGTCGGAGGGAGGGAGGGAGGGAGGGTGTGCACACCTTGCTTCTCACTGCCCCCCCCCCCCCCCTCCTCCCACACACACACACACACACACACACACACACTCTAGTCTCCTGTGATGGGGCCATGCCATGACAAATAATCAAAAGAGCATTTAACATGGCCAGGAGTTATGTCATATAAAGCTGTCATTAGCTCCTGCAGACAACCGTTGAGAGAGGCCTGGGGGGAATTTGTCTAAATCCCACACAGAGCACTGCATATTAACACTCTTAATCTTCACAAGTCTCCATTTCAGACATGGAAGCTGCTTCAGGGTTATTACTTATGGTCTTCGGGGGAGAGCCCGCGCTAGCCCACGCTTCGACACGGGGAGACATTACCGCGCCATCCCATCATCCCCTGGAATGTGGAACACGAGAGTCGCGGGGTCACGCCTCGGGAGATGAGAATTTATATCGTTGTAATATAAAGGCTGCTGTACTCGTGAATGTGTCTGTTGATGTACACCATTCTCTGTATACAGTATGCAATTTAATGAAAGATACATTATTTCAATTACCTTAAAAGCCCACCTGACACTGGATTTTAAGAATGATTTCAAAGCAGTACGGACATTTAACGCTTAATATTTAGACATTGAGCACGTCCGGACCGTTTCTTGAATTTCCTCCTCGAGACCACTATACTGTAATGCTGCAAATGCAGAGGTAGGCAGGAATGATTTTTAATACAACATTTTAAGGTATTTCATTGGATATTATGTCCTGTAATGTGATGTTGAGCGAATATGCCATTGTGAGTCTGTATAAGACTAGTGGTTCATATGGGCAGGCAGTGTACAAGTAAAACATAAGGTATGAAGCCAACATTTTAATGTATTTCATGGAATATTATGTCATGTAATGTGACGTTGAATGAATATGCCATTGTGTGTCTGTATATATGACTAGTGATTCATATGGGCAGGTACTGTACATGTAAAACATAAGGTATGAAGACAACATTTTAAGGTATTTCATGGACTATTATGTCCTTTAACGTGATGTTGAGCGAATATGCCATTGTGTGTCTGTACATGACTAGTGGTTGATATGGGCAGGTACACGGAGCTCATAAGGTAAGTGCTGTTACGCCCGAATTGATCATCCTGGTCAATAAATGGGTGGATGCTGGGGTGATGGGATTTCAGTTCACAAATGAACATAATGTCACAATCAGAAAACAATCTTGTCTTCCAAGTGAAAAATACATCAAAAGTGATACTGTACTGTGTATTTGGTTTTCGGTCACTGGTGTCCAGCAAGGATATCATTATTTATGTGATGATTTAGGAATGATTTACCGACCCATTGATTTCATTTACCTTGATTAATTTTGTATAATCTTAATTTCCAAAAGACGCATTGACATAACAGTAATTGCTTTGAGATTATTTTTTTTCCAAGGGTAACATTTTATTCAGAAGCCCTTGTAAAATTACAACAATAGATTTTAACATTAATTAAGCTTTTGCCATGTTTATGCATGCAATTGCTGTCAATAAAATTTAAGTGCTCTTGTAAAGGAAGTCAGGTGGGTATCATGCCGATACACAAAGCACAAACAGCTCCAGTACAGAGGCATGGAGACATACAGTAGTTAAATGCTTTGTGCCAGGATCGAATCGCCCACTAACTGTGCATTTATGCTATGACTGCGGTCCGTAGAGAGGCCCGCTGGAAAGGAGGCAAGCTGAATGCACAGCAAATCAATGCGCACAAAACCCACAATCCAGAAGGCACTGCTTATTAATGGATCAGGACTCAAAGAGTAGGAAGCAGATGGTGCTGGGTCCCGCAATACAGCATGTAGGGTAATGGGCATTGTAGTTTTGTGCTGCAATCTCAACTAATTGAGACTACAGGTCCCACAATGCACAAATAGCGACATGCGAGGTCGTGGGGATTGTAGTTCTGTGGCGGAATCTCACCAAAACGAAACTCCCAAAATGCAGCATACAGGGTCATGAGGATAGGTTTGTAATACAATCTGAAATATTCAACACTATCATAACAAGGGGACCTATACATCGTACCAGATGTGTAAGAGTGTTGCTTGTCCACCTCTCTGCCTTGCAGACAGGAAGCAAATATAGGTGGTGCTGTTCAATGTGGCAATGTGTAAAAAGTGAGTCACTCTCAGAGATAGGAGCACTCCCACTGGTCATACTTCACCTGCCAGGGGAGCATGCAGTTGCATTGCAGTTGCTGGGCTGTCATGTTCCCATCCTTTTTTGGTGCTCTTATTAAAGCACATGTCACATTTTCTGGGATATAAAGAATATTGTTCATTGAGTTTACAGCCTAACATAATATTCTGTTCATTCGTGTTCTTTGTGTACATGTTTCTGTCTATAGGTGGTCAGTGATATGACCTGGCAGAATGAACATAGAATGTGTTATTTTCAGTAGTACTGTATAGACTGTATTGTGAATGCATAGCGCAGTAATGTTATTTGAGTAGAATAATTTCACGAACGCTACTTGTTTAGATAATTGCACAGTGCTTTTATTATGGCCACATGTAAGTCAGTCCCTTTCATGTATTACATCAATAAACTGAATGGCACCTCTGATTTGGCACTTCGTCTCACCCAGCAGTTTATCGGTAATGAACGTAATCGCGCACGCCACTCGGTCATATCGCGCGTTTGTGTTTTCCCACTCTCCGCAGCAGCCCAGAAGCCAGCCCTTTGATCGCATTAGAGAACTCGACTCGGGCTTAAACGACCGCAGCGCGCTTCCGTCGGTCGAGTCCCCTCTGACATGCGCTCTGACACTCACCTCCCTGCCGGGAGTACGCGGGCAGCGTGATCGAATCCGACAACGCCTGCTCTCTGGTGTGGAACACCACAGCCCTCATGCTAATGAGATCCACCAAAAAATAATAACAGGCAATGTGCCGAGCTCAATAAAATACGCACGGTGCTTCTGGCCAGATTTACCGAGGTTTTACACCAACAGGAACGCGCCATTATTTTCTTTTCACGAAACGTTAATGTTGGAAAATACCTCTATAAATAAGGCCGAATGTTAATTTAAGGCGCCGTGCGGAAATCCTATTGGTGCTTCTTGAAGAACAGCCGCTGTATTTGCATAGAATTGAGATTTCCTGAAGAAAGAGGCAGCAGGCCTGTTGTCCTGAGGTCTTTGTATCACTCAGACGTGTTAGCAGGAAATGATCTCTCTGGGCTGCATTGAACACAGTACTGTGACTCATTTACAGAAGCAATGTACACTCCTAAAGGTAAAGTATCAGTTCTAACTATGGAAACAAAAATGTTAAATGAGGAGACAAGATGCAGCCTCGATTGCAGGTAATTTCTGTGTTTACAGCAAATAATAGTGATCCTCTGTTCTATTTTGGATGTGATGAGACACCCTAATCCGTAGTGCTTCGCAGGGGACATAAACTACTCATTATTCTGAAAAGATCAGAATTGTATGTAACTAATAATTTCTGCCATTCAATCTGAAATGCAAGTGCTTTGTAGAGTATTATTCCTCTGTGAAAAGGGTAAAATGTGCATAGAAATGTGTGTCTGGGTGTGTGTAAAGACGAAAAAGAAAAACAATTATATGAACTTATTTCAAAATATTGCATATTATATTATTATTTTGTTAAATGTGACCATTTAGACCCCTGGCTTATTACAATTATTCCAGGAATTGCCCAGTGGGCTTTACACATTGCATTTTATTTATTTTAAATATTATTATTTATTTATTTTATACTGACTGTCTTTTCTTTTGTTTTTATTTGGCTAAGTGGAATCCCACTTCTTGCCATAGTAAAGTTTAGTATAGAAAGTACCTAACTGGGAATTTAAGCTTAAAGTTAAAAAGTTAAGTTTAGAGCCCTTCTGAGCGTAAGAGATATAAAATTTGATAAAGGTGTACACCTGGCCAGTAAAAAACATATAAATTGTCCTCATGAAAACCGGCTATAAAAGGTTACTTCTATTTGCTCCAGAATATGGGCACCAGAGATGATTGTTTATAATAGATGGAAGTGAAAAGTCCTATTATTTTTTTTTGTGGAGCCCAAATAGTGTTGGCCACAGAAATGATTGTGAAGGGGAAACATTCATGGCGGTGCCCCTCTCATTACTCACAAACGGTGTCTCAGTAGTCTCTCCGCTGCACTGGAGCACCCCTGGCCCGGCTGCCTGTGAAGCACACAGCATTTCCGGAGAGTTCTCTCCGGGCTGCCTACACAGCTACGGGGAATAAATAGGGACTGCGTCTGGAAACAAAGAGGCCTCCTTCTTGTCAGGATGGGCCTTTATTTCCGCTCCTTAAGAGTCCAATTATTGCACAGGCATTAAACGTAAAGGTCAGTTAGGCAGCAGAATGGGCTTCTGGAGAGGACGATAATCGAAGAATTATAGAAGTTATTAAAGGGGAGATACTAAGAGGGAGAGAGGCTGGCTAACGTCTGATTCGCCCAGATAACGCGAGCTGGTTCAATAGATTAACACACAGAGGGAATTACACTTTCCAGCTTCTTTTACACAAATTAATATTTCTCCCACTTCCTCTCTTCCACCTCTCTTTTTTTTCTTCCTAAGCTTAGCCAGGCACCAGCGAAGAGCAAGCAGCCTGTTTTTAAGAGGTAGACGAGGCAGAGCTAACGGAAAGGAGATGCACAAATTTAGTGTTACCACCCACTCTGAAAAAAAAAAAACCTGCTGTTTAGTACGGATGCTGATTTGAGGACAATAATGATAATCCAATAACACTGAAGCATAATAATGCATAGGTACTTAAGCTTTTTCAAGGGGATTAATCTGTTGACATAAAAAGGTACTTGCATTTCAAACACCTTTTCCTACCTCAGAAATTTCCATCAGAATCACTAAAGTATGAAATCTCTATCATGCAGCTGAAGCAGATCTACAGTATACATTTTCACCTGCAATTTTCACAAGGCTTTCATGGTTTGAAAGACTGATTCATGGACAATCACTATCAATTTTAACATTTAGTATGACTGTTTCTAGTAAATTATAGTCCTGATTTAAATACATAACAATATTTCGTTCTTCACCTTCTTCCTAAACATCCTGAATCAAGTCATACATTTATTACAGAGACATGTTTTATACAATTCTGAAAACTGCCTTGTTTTTGATACTCAGTTATTCATGTGCATTATTATATTAGTACAGACATATTTGTAAATTAAGGGCATATAGATGAAGGCTTTTAGGCTAAAGTGAAAGAAAAAGCTGTTAGCAGTGCAATGCCTTAAAAAGGTAGCTGTGCCTATGAAAGGTTCTTTACTGACAATCATTTGGATCATTGCAGTACGTATTGTATTCAAAATAAATTTCCAAGCAAAACTATTCTTCATTAGCTGAAGAGAATGTATATGGCAGTGAAGGCTGCGATTACCCTATGTTTCAATTTCCTCTTGAATAACTTTTTCCACATAGGTACAACATGATACCGATGTAATTACAGTATAATTAAGGTGTAACTCCAGATAATACTTAATACCCACACATAAACCATTCTGCACCTCCTGCGGTGCTAATGGAAGTTTTAATTAAGTGTCAAGCAAGTGATACTGAGGAACAGTTTGGTCTCCCACTGAGTGTTTTCTCATATTTTTCCCCCAACTGTTCACTTGTAGGCACGAGTAAGACTAACTTCTGGAAGCATTGTGTCCTCACTCAGTTAAGGGCGCAAACACAGACTTATTATGCACACACACCCACACACAACAACACAACAACAACCACATCAGATTTTCAGTTTTGCTGTTTATGGTACGTGTCTGTATTAACTCTTTTGATCTTCTTTTATGAACTATAAACTATATTTGATTCTAATTCCAAAGAAAAACAGTGTCATTCATTTCGATGCTTCTTAAAACATATGGGGTGATATCTTTATTTTCTCCAGCGCTGTATGTTTGTACACATACAGGCACAGACATGAAAAAATAATACATTCACAAGGAAAACTTCAAAAATGTTGCATATGGGTTGATCACAAGTGGAGTGATGGTACTGTATGGAGATGATCACCCCCATTTTACAGTACAGTCGTATCTTGACAACATGTATACTAGTCTCTGTCAACAGGCTTTATAAGCCATGGATACCATCAACTTACAGACCTGGCCACCCACTGCTGCATCTCCACTGCAGATCTAATTAATCAGCTCTGTACCGGCGATAAAGCCCTGAATAAGTAAGCAAATAAATAAATAAATAACAGCCCCACTTCTCTGTCTGATTAATAAATAAATAAATAAATCCCCCCTTTCACTGTCTGCTTTCGTAATATGTCAAGCTTTGCTTTCCTTTCATGTACTCTCATGAACAAGAAGAGGGTACAGAAGGGAGCCATGAGAGAGGAGACGATGTGACTGCTGAGTGATTTGCAGATATGCCAATGGGACCAGTGGAGGAGTGGAGCGTTTTCAAAGGTGCTATCCTCACTTCATATGTGCTAACCTCACTTCATACATGCTAACCTCACTTGATACTTGCTAGGAAATTTAAACATAGGGTAATCTCAGCCTTCGCTGCCATATACATTCGCATCAGCTAACATCATTTCATACGTGCTAACCTCACTTCATACGTGCTAACCTCACTTTATACGTGCTAAAATCATTTAATACATGCTAACCTCACTTCATATGTGCTAACCTCACTTTATACATGCTAAAATCATTTCATACATGCTAACCTCACTTCATACGTGTTAACCTCACATGGGGCCCTGGGCTGAGCTGGCCCAGGGAGTGAGCCTGAGGCAGGAGGAGGCTCATGGATGCCATTCTCCAGCACAACGGGGATTCACAAGAAAGACCCCCCCCCCCCCCCTCACCCCCAAACCAGAACAGCAGCCGGAGAAAAGAGGGGAAGGGTTGGAAACGCTAATGAGTTTAATTAATAATGGAAATAAATACAGCATCTAAACTCCTTGGGAATTATGCTTCAAGTCTGAGTCTTTGTGGATTGTTTCTCTGCAATAACAGCATAAGGCATAGGAGAACAGTATGCTAGACTAGCGATGTGGTTCTAAATAGACTTGGCTTGTCCTCACTGTACAGAAATATACAAAGAACAGACAAATAAAGCTAGGACTCAAACCTGAAAGAGAGTGAAAAATGCAGTTGGGCACTTATGAGCGGGTTGAATCATTCTTTTCATGTCTCAAAGACAAATAAATGGGTACATGGTGAAACACCAAGCATGCACTTCCCTGAGAAAAGATTTGCCAGTTTGCAAACCCCCAAAAAATAATTGAAGATGGGTAAATCTGCTCTCAGGGTCTTTTTCCCCCCTATTTACACAAGCAACACAAAAACTCATGAAACAAGAGAAGGGGAAAAATCCTGTATCATGCTATTTCAAAAGAGCAGCGAAAGAAATGATAATTAACTGGTAATTAATTTTGCAGTCTTCGTCTCAAGGACATTTGTTCTCTTCCAGTGAATAATGAGGCTTTTATTTTAGTTTTCTTTATATCTTTTTAAGTTGCTTTAATATTTTAATATTTCGCCTGGAAGGCGGAGTTGGGGGGAGGGGGAAGTAATTAATCTTGTGTTCCTTTTCAAAGATTGGAGAACTCACCCCCCCCCCCCCCCCCCCCCCCACGCTGGTGGGACTTTGTTGCTGTTGTTAACTCCCGTTTCGTGGGTGATGCGGACATTTGTATCGTGATAAATATTGCATATTAAACAACACGCGCATTAATTTGCTGTCAAGATGCTTGCTGTCAAATGGTGATTATCAATTTGTCAGACAAGAAGTCTGTGTGTATTGCAGATATGCCCTCCATTATAGTACCAACAACACTTCTTCTTCTCTGGGGTTGGTGGGCAATATTACGGTTCTCGCGTTTAGCCTTAGCAGGCCGCATTATGGAGCTACTCCCAGCCAGCAGCTGGAGGAAGAATGATACCAGGAAAGCCAAGTGTCACACCATCAGCAACTGCACACTGCTGAGGTGCTCTTGATTCCAGTAATGTAGTGGACATGTGCAGATGGTACAGATAACTAATGGACTTGTGGTTTAGAGAAGTGTGGCCTTTTCTCTGAGTGGTGGCAGGAGTGCGGGGGGAGAGAGCGGCCTGCCCCCTCACTGTTCCCCCGATAACTGTGTTTATAGGCCCGATCCTTCATTTCTACGCGGCTACACATAAAAACACACGGCTAAATGATCGTTCGTATTTCCAGTATCATAACATGTCTGCAGCGTGATTAAAGAAATTAATATACATGCTTACGGACTGAGAAGCCCCGCTGGAGTCGCAGCAGCCAGGGTCCTTGTGTTAAGGTTTCGCAGGAAAAAACCGTGGGCTTTTGGCGCCACCTGCTGGACTGTGCTGCAGCGAAACAGCCAGAGCAGGGCTCTCGTTACCCTGAGCAACTGCATTAATTTGGCTTGGGCTGAGGAACGTCGTCTCTTTATTCTTAAAAGTGATCACTGAACCGGGGGAAATTTAGATATAAGAAAATAAAACAGCAGACCAGTGATTTAGCGGTACAGCGAATCAATGAATCAATATGGCAAAGGCCATAAGACTAACAAAATTTATACATATTACATGTGATCCAAGGACCTCACCAGGTTGAATGCGAATTAACATACAGTACACAGTTCACCCTATAAACACATTCAATATTTTTCAGTTCAACATATTTAGTTGTAAATATTGAAACTAAATTAAGTACATTATATTGACTGCACCATATTCTACAGGCATAATGTAATGACAGATACGGCCTCTTTTTAATAACTGTAGGACTGTGCAATGAAAGAGGGTACAACAGCCACTTTGAGTGCCACCACACCACATTGTATATTGTGGTAAAACAGCTCCCCCTTCTGTCCATGCAGGTGTACAGCGTTCAGTTGCTGATGGCTTCCTAACTGAATACAGACTCATTGCTTTATCAACAGCTCTTGAGATCCAATAAACAGGAGCGATTTTTGGCATTTATTAAATACATAAATTAAACATATAAAAAGCTCTGGGTGGTATATTAATAGCCAGACTATGGCTACAATTCACAATACAATTCAGAAATGCAGCAATTCAACTCAACAATTTAAACAAAAAAACTGCAACATTTGTTATTATTGTCATACTACTGTTTTTATCTGAATGATAAGGCATTTCTCCAGTCCCCACCGTACCGCAATTAAATCCCCACTGGAATTCCCGAAAGAGCGGGATCAAAGGCCTGTGTACACAGGCTGCTCTGCACTGCCTGGACATAATATTACAGTGTTCATACAGCCATTTCAGGCTTTGCATCAAAAGTTCAAGATAAATTGGAAGGTCAAATATTGAATATGTTTTATTCTTGTTGTTTATTTTGTTTTGGGATCCATGCTTATACTTTTTCTGCATTTTTTGGCAATGGATATTTCCAGGATTTCTTTAGTAATGTATTGATGTACTGATCCTAGATTCCTAGCATTCCTACACTGAAACACAAATAAGTGTCCAGGACACACACAGCTTATTCAAAACAGACACAGACAAAACACACGTGAAAAACAGTGCACATAAACAGCTGGACTCTGCGGTGTGGAAACTAATGTCACGCTATTTAAAAAAGAGTCTCACCTACAGCCACTAAGAAGTAGAGTTGGTTTATGGTCCCGTAAACCATAACCTAAATGTTATCAAAATTAATACATTCATGTTATCTGATAATGACACCAGCATTACAACAACTAGAGAAGAAGTCAGCCATAGCTAAAAGTATAGTGAAATGTTCAACAGCACAGGCATACCTGTTGATAGAAAAAGAAAATAACTCAGCATAAGAGAAAGACTGCTGCAATACTCTAGCTCGTCCACCAGATGTCTCTGCTACTAAAGAAATAAGCCTGCCTTGCCTTCCAGAAAGCGGCCGGTTGACACCCTGTTCTGTATAACAGACACAGTATCCCTGGATCACCTGGATGGAGCTTGGTTCTCTACTAGACCTCCAAACAGCCAAACCAAGGGGAATTTTAATTGAGCGCTAATCAAACTGCTGCCAACAGGAGGACGTGGACTAATATTTATGCAGTAACTCTCCACACACGCCGAAAGAATGAACTGTTTTACAAACACAGGGGCTGAGAGCGAGCCCGAGATCTGTTTAACTGTTTAATCTGCGCGATCCACACGTTCTCAATGAAACGTGTTTGCTTTCCAGCACAAAGTGCTCCCGCATCGCGTTATTACAGTTGAGGTCAAAGAAAGCACTTGGAAAGCTATATCGCTCCTCATATTGTTCCACCTCCGAATGTACAATTCGTTTCATTTGCGATCGGGGTACGCCTGCGAAGAATACAAGAACTTCTTCAAATGGCAAATCTCACGTTACCGTTTACTCAATATGAGCACAATGTACTTCCCAGGAAAAGAAGGGGGCGGCTTTACAAAAATAGTTTTATGGGACGTGTGCGTAGCGACTTGTGGCATGTGAATTTAAGTGGTGCCTTTAGACCCTGTCTGAGAGGAGCGAGAGGCGCGGTTCGGTGGGGGAGAGACGGCAGGAAGCGCGCAGACTACACCAGCGTACGCGGCACGCACGCTCAGTCGATGGGCTGCCCACGCACGCCACCAGAGCCGCCCCTCCGCCAGGGCCTCTCTCTCCTCACCAAACGCACCGCCCCTCCGCCAGGGCCTCTCTCTCCTCACCAAACGCACCGCCCCTCCGCCAGGGCCTCTCTCTCCTCACCAAACGCACCGCCCCTCCGCCAGGGCCTCTCTCTCCTCACCAAACGCACCGCCCCTCCGCCAGGGCCTCTCTCTCCTCACCAAACGCGCCGCCCCTCCGCCAGGGCCTCTCTCTCCTCACCAAACGCACCGCCCCTCCGCCAGGGCCTCTCTCTCCTCACCAAATGCGCCGTCCCTCCGCCAGGGCCTCTCTCTCCTCACCAAAAGCACCGCCCCTCCCCCAGGGCCTCTCTCTCCTCACCAAACGCAATGCCCCTCTGCCAGGGCCTCTCTCTCCTCACCAAACGCACCGCCCCTCCCCCAGGGCCTCTCTCTCCTCACCAAACGCAATGCCCCTCTGCCAGGGCCTCTCTCTCCTCACCAAACGCGCCGCCCCTCCGCCAGGGCCTCTCTCTCCTCACCAAACGCGCCGCCCCTCCGCCAGGGCCTCTCTCTCCTCACCAAACGCGCCGTCCCTCCGCCAGGGCCTCTCTCTCCTCACCAAACGTGCCGTCCCTCCGCCAGGGCCTCTCTCTCCTCACCAAACGCACCGCCCCTCCCCCAGGGCGTCTCTCTCCTCACCAAACGCACCGCCCCTCCGCCAGGGCCTCTCTCTCCTCACCAAACGCGCCGCCCCTCCGCCAGGGCCTCTCTCTCCTCAGCAAACGCAATGCCCCTCTGCCAGGGCCTCTCTCTCCTCACCAAACGCGCCGCCCATCTGCCAGGGCCTCTCTCTCCTCACCAAACGCGCCGCCCCTCCGCCAGGGCCTCTCTCTCCTCACCAAACGCGCCGTCCCTCCCCGCGAGAAAACAAAACAATAAAAAAATGAAGAAAATCAGATTTTTTTTTTTTCTCCCCTCACAGAAACTGGAGAAATACAATTATGCAAAGTGGAGAAAAATGAAGCAAAAACAAAAGGAAACAAAGAAGAGAAACAATAGCGTGGCTGATATCCTCTCGGCAGCGTCACGCATTAGCATTGAGATTACTCCCAGCATGCCGCGGTGCCCGTTCTCGGGGGTTGCCCGGCGAGGCCGATCCTTATCTCCTCTGGAGGTGGGGGAGGCAGCTGAGCCCCTTGCCTACAAATCAGAGTCCCCCACCTCCGTGTCCCATAAACCCCTGCGAACAGAGGTCGCCATTGTCCGCCGCCTTCAACTGCAGCCCTTCTGCAACGAGGCCGGAGCCCCTCTCTCTCTCTCTCTCTCTTACGCTCTCTCTCTATATCTCTCTACCGCTCTCTATCTCTCGCTCCCTCTCTCTGGCTGCTCAGAAGCACTGTCTAAAAGTAATTATATGTGTTTAATAACTTCCAGGACCATAAAATCCCTTGTTAGAGGAGCAAGGAGGTCTAGTTTAATGACAGTGATAAAAAGCGAGGGAAAGACAGAGAAGGGGGGAATGGAATAAAAGAGGGGGTCTGCTAGCCCTTTTTATTAGCTCCCTTCAGAGGCCTCTTGTTAAAAAATGTCAAGGAAATTAGCAACCCCGGTGTCATGTTCCAGTTTTATGAGGAGAAGTGAGAGGAGTCAGAGAGGATGGAGCCCAGTCATTCATTATCCCTAATCACGCTTTTATCCACAGGTGTTGTGCCCACTGTGGGCTCCACGTGTCGAGTCCTGCCTGGCCTCCTCTCCACCCACCTATTCCCATTCAGCAGCCTTCGCGGAAGAAGTCCACAATGAAGTTATTTTGGTAACAATTTACTTTAAGACTCCTAAATAACAGCTATATAACTCTTTCATAAGCACGATGGGCCGCCCATAGCCTAGTGGTTGAGGTGCTTGACTGGGACCTGGAAAGTTGGTGGTTCAAGCCCCAGTGTAGCCACAATAAGTTTATTGCAGCTTTTGGGCCCATGAGCAAGATCCTTAATTTTCAGGACTTAGTCTAATCAACTGTAAGTCACTTTGGATAAAAGCTTCAGCCAAATAATGCTCCAAATTAACCACATATCACAGCACTACATAAGCATTTGTGAGCTCTTATGTCAATAACTGTCATAAGGCGCCAGTTCACTTGATATGTCCTGGTAATGTCACTCGCTGCATCAGCGTTGACATAACACACTGGACTGTCTGCCTATTTGTGGATACTGACATAAGCACTTATGAATGCTTAAGTAGCGCTTATGAAGGAGTTATATAGCTGTTATGTAGGAGCCTTCAAATATTTTGCCTTGAAATATTACCTTTATTTCTAATTCTACTGAGAAATATAGGGAGGGGGCGTGAAAAAAAAACTAAAACACAAAAAGTGAAAATGAGGGGAAAAACCTTGTGCGGAGTTCTTTAAGTGAGGCAGATCTCTGGTGGCTTGTCTGCAGCGTAAGCCCAGCAGCTGCTGGAGATGAAATGGCAGTGTGAATTCTGTGAGAAATGAGACCCAGCTCAAAGCCAGCGGTGTCTGCTGCAAAACCACCGGCCGCCGTCGAGAGACTTGATTCCATTTGGAACCGCGAGTGATCCGGGGATGTTCTATTCTTACGCCCCGTGCCCACAGAACTCAGCTCATCTCTCTGTACACGGGCGCTGACTAACAACTATCACACGGCTCCTATCTACCCCCCCGCCCCCCCCCGCTCCCCTTCTCCCCTCTGATGAAACGCACACCGCCAGGCACAAGAGCAGCGCGGATACGCCCCGGCGAAAAAGATAATCCAATTAAAGCAATACAAGGACAAACAGCCACTACGTGTGAGACGTGCGGAGTGATATCTCTCTCTCTCTCCCTCTCTCGGGCGGACCTGAGGGGGTTACCGTGACCCGGCCGGGGGTCAGCCCCCGGCGCTAATCCCGTCTCCGTGCCGACGGCGGCCGGCGACCCGCGAGGGCGTGGCCGCGCCCGGGTCGGAGCCGACGGGCCGCTGCGTGGAGGACATTCCTAGACGGCAGGTAGAGCCGGGGGCGCCGCGGGGAGGTCATCCGGCGTAAATATAACCCGCCATAAAAAAAAACGGGAGGAACCCCTCTCTCTGCCACGTCCGCCGGCCCGTGCCAAGCTCCACGGTCTTCCGGCTGCTGGCCCCGGGCCCGGCCCGGGGAGAGGAGCCCAGGCCTGCCCGCCCGCGCGCCACGCTGCTCCTCTGAACCAACCCGCTGCACTCGGGCAGCGCTGGCACGCGCCCGGTACAGCCCATATGTCCGCACGGCTGAGTGTGGGTCTCTACATCTGCTCATACCAGAGCCCCCGCCACGGGCCAGCCCACTGCCACCGCCCGCCTCACGACCTGCAGCTCACCGCCACACACACA